>NC_056725.1:1285710028-1285797528 GCF_019279795.1 Protopterus annectens
AACACTTGCATATGAATGTCATAAATGGAAGACCCCTGAAGGGAAGGGGGAGAAGTAACAAAGCAAAATGGTTTTTAACAGTCTTTATATTGGAAATTTCATGATATAAATTCCCTGTTGTATAGTAAACAATTTTTAGTTATTGTATGTGGTAAAGATTTTAAGAAGTGTAGGCATTGGTGTAAAAAAGAGGAAAGGCTGGGCAAAAGCAAGTTTTTGTATATACAAGTAAATAAGAGGGTATTGAATTCAATAACTTTTTTCTTCAGCAGTTCGAGGTTTGCAAAGTTATACGTTTAGTACTTTGGTTTCCATGGAGACAAGCTGACTGTAGGGGGAAGCAATAAAAGCTTTAACACTTGAGGGTAAAGGTTAATGATTTCTGAAAGTGTATAAGCTGTTTTTCATATCTTGGGGGGGGGGGGATGAAGATGAAAAAAGAACAGCCAGCAATTGAATTAGTGTAAGTAGGAGCACATGCTGTAATATATGTGCATCATGGTGTTGATTACCTTAATGTTAGGGTCCGTTATGGTAGTGTGTGCAGCTGTTGATTTTGTACTAGTCTGAGGAGGGTTTGTCAAGGGTTTTCATTAAAAGAAAGTCTTGTAAAATGTGACATGGGTCCAAATGGAGATGAAAAATATGGGTGCATGTAATACAAAAGCTGGAAATAGACAGACATGTAAAAAGTTTTATATAATATATGGGAATAATTTGTCTCAGTGGCTACACCAAATTATTTTGGAATGTGAATGGCCTCACAGGTATAGACATAAAGGCAAGAGTAATGAATTATATTAAGAAAAGCAGAGTGCAAATGCTACAAGAGATTAATTTGGAAAGAAGTGAACGTGTGAATTTTTTCGGAATGGATATTCAGCAGAATGGGGCAAGGGAAAACTGGAGTACTTGTACTAATTGCTAGATCTACAATAGTGATTGAAGGGGGGAGGATTTGTGGTAGTAAGGGACTACTGGCAAAGGAGGATTACACTGGCATGTATTTATATTCTACCTAAAATTGTTATGGAGCA
The DNA here is from genome assembly GCF_019279795.1 of Protopterus annectens. Classification (NCBI taxonomy): domain Eukaryota; kingdom Metazoa; phylum Chordata; order Ceratodontiformes; family Protopteridae; genus Protopterus; species Protopterus annectens. The sequence continues at coordinate 1,285,711,066 of NC_056725.1, forward strand.
TAAAAAAAGGGCTGAAATCTGCTTTTATCAGGGGAATTTGCAACAGTGAGGATGCATCTGGGGGACCTAGAAAGGAAAATTTAAAGAGTGTAGAGTTCTGAAGAAATGTATGGAAATATTTGATATGGAAGACATGATTTTAAGCAATGGTTAGTGGAAATTATTCAGGAGGTATTAGGGAAGATAGAAATTTAAGTTATAGCTAGTGAATGGGATAAAATGGAAGTGGACTTTACAAGTAACAGGAATTTAGAAGGACTGACAGAAGTTGACGTATTGCAGAATAAGGGGAATCTCGCAGAACAAGAGGTTGTTAGAATGTTATAGGAAATACGGGAGTATTTGGATAATATACATGAGTTTAGAAAGATTGCTATTATCAAACAGTTGCTTAACTCCAGAGCACAAAAACCTTTAACATAACTATTTGGGTAACAGAGCTGGAAATGGTTGCTGCCAAACGTAGGGAGCCTATAACAAGAAAACTAACCAGCGATTCTGGAGAGCTGTTGGGTATTTTGGGAAATCTGGAAATCAAAGCATAAATGAAAATATTTATGGCAGATTTAGGTATGCCAGGGTTCGAAGTAGATGATTCTCAACAATTGACAGTTAAGGTAGGACATCAGTTTGCATGAAAGTTTCCAGGAATAGGAGGCATTCATGTGGAAGTTTGGAAACGGGAAGAAAGCGTTAAAAGATCTTGAAGTTTGTAATGGCTAAAAGAATGGCAAATGTGTTGCCAAAATTGATAGGTATAGATAAGTGTGGTATTCTGAAAATGACGATAGTGGTAGGACCTGATGCAAGTGTCAGAATTATTTCCCCAGGTACTAGTGGGCTCCAATATATTAAGTCAAAATGGGTGTTTTGTCGTCATGGAGGGATATTTTATATAATTTGCACTCAAGCTGTTCAAAGCTGCAGTGAGAGGCCTTCTGCCATTTGTTCTGCTGTGATATTGGAAAAAAGTGCTTATTTTTAACTATTTTCTGCACTTCTGTTTTACTGTGTGTCTATGTAATCTGCAACTTTTTTTTGTCTCGTCCACCTGCCCAGTTGTGTTGGTCTTAAGTCTTGATGGCTTTGAGTTGCCCGCCTCTAGTTGATACTGGACATTGCCCCCCCCCCCCCAGTTGCAGTACATCAGCTCATTCTACTGTTTATAGTGAAACCTTAATAAAGGCCCACCCTTTCGCTTCTGAACATTGAATCATCTCAATCTTCTGTCTCTTCACTTTCTAGTACAAAAAAAATGTACCTCTTTCTACTTTATTTTGCTGCTTGTGCTTAGTTCAGTTTTGTTTGCTATATGTATTCACTAAATTGATAGCAGCGATTGTGCTGTTACTGTTGTGATTTGAGCTACTGTTACAAAGCAACCTACTTAACTATATTTCATTGTCTACTGCAATTCATTACGGTTAACTGCATTTCGTTGCTGTTTAACTGTATTTTTTCTTACTGCGAGTTCTATTCTTTTGACTCTAAATGATTAATCTGTAGTTTTTTTTTTTTTTCTTACAGAGTTCTTTACCTTTAAAATTGAGTAGCATAGTCTAGATACAGGTATGTGGCATCCAGAGCTTCAGCTGCATGTTTTTAATGCTTTTTGAGGTATAAGCTACAAGTTTTCCCATGGTAGCATTTGTGTTATCTAGTAGTAATAAGACCGTCCTCCCATTACCCTGTTAGCTCTTTCAGTTTGACAAATATGGATGGACAATTTCCTACTTTTTTGTTCTCCATCCAGTCTAGTCAATATGAGCATCCTGAGACAGAGCAACTGCCTCATGTACACGGACAACCCACTAGTACTGCTGCTGCTACTACTGCTACCACTACCACCACCACCAAGCACCTAGTGTAATTGCTCTCTTCCCCCTCAAACCAGTATATCGGACACTGCGAAGGTTGGCAACATGAACACCACCCTCCCCACATATGCGGAGACCCTCAACAAAAGCATACTCCAAGAGACCTCTGAGGTGTAAATGCATGCAAAGTCTACTGCCCACCACACAGTCCACATACCTGTGTGTTTCAGCCACTAAGGCCTAAACATAAACCCAACATTAGTCATGGGAGACTCCATTGTGAGAGACGGATGTGAACCCTCACCAGGCTGCCATATAAGTCGCAACAGTTACTGTTATGTCTGTGTCCTAGTCCATGTTAGAGTGAATGACTTGAGACGTACCTCCTTGAAGAGCAACATGTTCAAGCTCACTGAGTATACAGGTGTATCCCTAGCCTTAAGCAGCATTCTGCCGTCACCCAGAATGATGCCTCCATACAAACAGAAAATGATTGATTTTAACTAGCTTAGTTTCTGGTGTCATTCAAAGGAGATCCAGTACCAGACAGCCTGGTATGACATGGTTGACAAGCCACGATGCTTTGCCATAGATGGCCTGCATCTGTCTCCCTTGGGTTTCAGGCTCCTGGCAAAGGCTCTTGCCTCCCCCATAGTGCCTTTTATAGGCAATGCCATGAAGTCAAAACTACCAACATGAAAATTTTGTCTAAACGTAAATTAAAGGTCCTGCTGCTAAACGCTAGGAGTCTAAACATGAAGCTGCACTCATTGCAAGCATTCTTAACTCTGGAAGAAGCTGACATTTGTGCAGTCACGGAAACCTGGTTCAAAGCTGCGGAGAGCGCCCCAGCCATACCGGGTTACTCATTCTATCATTCATTCAGACCCCAAGCCGTGGGCAGCAAAACAAAAGGGGGTGGAGTTGCAATATATATAAAAGACAACCCCTCTAGGCTGGTCAAACAGTATGATGCACAGGAAATACTCCAGATGCAGTTAACAATTGACAAGACCCCTATTCAAATCCTAGCTAGCTACAGGCCTCCAACTCTGACTCTATGCCCACTCCACCTATCCGGACCTCTTCAAATCTATCAAAAGTGAACCTCTTACCCTGATCCTGAGTGACTCTAACTATGCAACCATAGATTGGAAGAAATACTCATGCCAAAACACACACGCCCAGAGATTCATTGATTTCATCGACGCAGATGCCTTGGACCAGTTGGTTGATACCCCACACACAAGAGGTGAAATTATCTTGGACTTGGTATTAACCAACACAAGTAACCACTGCAGCATTGCTACAGTGGTCATCCCTGATAAGATCTGCCCACAAAGCAGTCACTTTTGAAGTCACCATCTCCCCTGCCCCCCCCCCCCAGCCTAGGGGCAAACAAAAATTCTCTAAAGTTGATTACAACCTCCTGAGGGAAGGTATAAACAGCTTCACAGTTCCCTCCCCCTCCACAGAAACTGGCACGTGTCCAAACTTTCACCAAAGTACTATGAGTATTTACATAGCTGCATGGAATCAGGAATACAAGACGGGATGAAATCAAAAAGGACCAGGTGTCTAATTGGAAGCAGTCTCTCCTTAGCCTGAACAAGCAAATAAGAGCACTAACGAAATCCTCCAAAGCAAACTTCCAAACTGACCACATCTACTAAAAACAAATCATAAGGCTTTCTTCACATATGTTGCAATCTCAAGGGAAGCACCCAGATTTGCTCAGAACTGGTGGTCAAGGACACCACATACACCAACCCTATAGATACAGCCGACCTGTGGGCAGACTGGTTCAGTGAAAACCTTCACTCCTCTGCCCCCCCCCCCCCATCAGAAAAACAGGGCATCGCAGTACCTGTGCCCTTCCCCTTAAGTCTGGGGAGCAAGTCATCACTGCCCTCTCAGGCAAAAAATACAGCCTCCATGGGACCCAATAGCATCCCAGGCTGCATCCTGCATGATTAACTCTGTCTGGAACTTGCAGCACCATTAGGCACCCTATTCAACCAAAGCCTGAGTACTGGCTTCATCCCAGCCAAGTGGAGGACAGTTACTGTAATCCCTTTGCACAATGGTGGAGCATCCACTGATCCAGGAAATTGTAGACCCATCAACCTAACTAGCCTGATCTGCAAGGCCATGGAGCAGATTCTTATGGACCTCTAACAAGGACATTGGCAACCTCCAGACACTTGATCCCACACAATTTGGTTTCGGCAAGGGAAGGTCCTTGTTAAATGTGGTCGACTTCTTTGAGGCAATCACCAAGGCCATAGACAAAGGGAAGTTGGTGCAGACCAGTTACCTTGACCTGCCCAAGGCTTTCAATATTCCCTATTTGGGTATAATGCATAAACCCTCTCAACTAGGCATCAATCCATATGTTACCAGATGGGTAGCAAACTGGTTCACTGATAGAGCCCACCTTGTCAAAATAGGGGAAGCCACCTCAAGTAGTAGACCTGTAACCAGTGGTGTGCCCCAGTGATTGGTCTGGGGGGGGGCCCTCTGTTTGTGATGTACTTCACAGAGGTGAGGCCAAATCTAGTGGGCTATGGCTGACCAAGTTTGCAGATGACTGCAAGCTGGGTGCTGTCATCAGTTCCCCTAGTGATGTGGACATCCTCCAAGAGGGTCTCACCCAAACAAATGACTAGTGCCAGAAACATGGCCTCAAACTAAATGCCAAAAAATGCATTATCCCTTTTGGGGAGAATGACGCCCCCACAAATTATCACATTGATAATAAGGTGCTAAGCATGCAATTAATCATGAGGGACTTGGGGAACCCAGGTTGATAAACTGAGTTTTGACCACCATATTGCCTCCATTTGTATGGAAAGCTTTCTACATGGCCCACCTCATTGGTAAGGGTATCTCATCCAGGGACAAGGTGGTCATAACATCCCTGTAGTCTTCCCTTTATAAGACTGATTATTGAATACAGTGCCACTTTTGGCATGTACCTCACAAAGCACATGCAGCAGCTGTAGAGATTCCTCGCCTAGAGAATCCATGGCCTCAAACATCTATCCTACACAGATAGGTTAAAAGCCCTGCCCCTCTGTCTCCTACAGACTCCTCAGAGGTGACCTCTGTCTGGCATACAAAGCGATCTCAGACCCCACCCTGATGGGACTGCTGCATATCTGCAAGTCTAGCTCCACTCTAGTAACCCACACGCGAGACCACAACCTGGTCTGTGACATCAATAGGACTGGTTGGCAGGACAGATTTGTGTCCAGTAGACTCCCTCTCCATGTAAAGCAGAGTACCACATTAAACCTTTTTAAGCACTATCTGGATAACTAGATGGGGAACAAAAAATGGGCTAAATTCTTGGCTTGTAAGGACCTCAGGGCCAGTAGCCTAGTAACTTCCTATGACTGTTAATGGGGAAAATTTGGGTCTTGCAACAAATTTATAGAACACTGCATAGAGTTAATATGCCTTCCTAAGCTGGAGAAGAACTGACTAAATTTCACACCACCACTTTTTTTGTACAGAAGTGTAAAACTGTAGTGCAGTTACTAATGTTAAAAGAGCAAGCTTCTCTCTAGTGATCGCTATCTTCTTGCATTAGAAGATATTAGTTTTGCTGTGATTTGCCTCCAAGACTTAATATAGTGCAATACATGAATAGGTTGCACCAAAAAAAGGTTTAATGTATGTAGACAAACATTCTAACCACCGATGGAATTAGCAAAGTTTCCTTTAAGGACAGATATTTTCTAGATGTTAATTTTTTTTTTTTTTTTTTTTTTAAGGGTCGTGTCAGCAACATATCTGTGAATTTGCAGTGAAGTGTTTCCTCCCAGCAGAAGTAAGATTCACCAGACTGAATACACTTTTTCACATATACAACTACTAATAGAAGATGTGCCCCATTTGTTTTTCGTTTAGGCTCACTGACCTTTTATGGACATAAAACAGTTAATCCTTAACATCTACTATCAAATTAAGTAAATCAAAAACAAAAGTACATTGTTATTGTAATGGATTTTGAATATGGCTTTGTAAAATGTCAGACAATGTTGCTTGTGCCAATCCTGAGCAATGCTTCTTTTAATTTGCATCATAATGTTGTGACATAAGATGCAGCAGATAGTTTAGCTTCATGGCTGTGCTTGAGTTTCACTGTTTAAAAAATAAAATGTGTACTTGGCTTATTTGGGTGGAGTTTAGTTGAAGCTAGAATATAAGGTGCTGTTACAAAAAAGTTATAATGGAGCATATAAAATATTACATGATTATGAAAGTCAATCAGAGGAGGTGAGAATGGAAAAGCAATTTATAAATGACCAATGGGAAGAGAGCTGTATGGCTCACGCAACAGTTTAGGATTTTTACTTGAAAGTGTATGGATGTGCATTTTTATACCCCAAGCAGACTTTATAAAGAACTTTTCATCAGGCATCTGTCAAATATTGGAGATGTATTGGGGAAATAGAGAACGACAATTCCTAAACTTTAATACCAACATCCCGCAAACAGTTGGTCCATTTTCCTATCCAGAAAGTTCAAACATCCTTTACTTTGATCCCCCCATGTTTGAGTACAATGTTCTTCACCCAATGTAATGTCTTCACTCGTCAGATCTTACCATAAGGTAGTATTACTTTGAAATAAAAATCCAGGGATCCAGCAAAACAAAAACTCTTTAGAAACTATTCCAAGGCTAACCTCTCTATTGAGCAACACCTAGGCTAAATTCCAAGCACCCCAAAACCCAGTAAACGCCATAGCTTATGCCAACCTCTTTACAAAATCTCTGTACAGCCATATTGATAGCTGTCCCCACACACTAAGAATAGATAAACACAAAAAGTAAGCACCCTGGTCGAATCGCAGTATAAATTGGTTATACAATAAAAGATGAAAAACTTGGCCAAGCATTTGAGGAATAAAGACATGCACACTAAAAGCCTCCTGACCAGTCTAAACAGGCAGCTGAGAGGGTTAATACTTCAAAGGCTAAATTTGAAGAAAAAAAAGTTTCTCAGGCAAAGGACAACCACAATGCTTTTTTACAGCTGTCTGCAATCTCAGGAACTACACAAGTGTGCAGAACGTATTGTAAATATCACCCACTGAAGTGGAGGCCATTGCCAACTTTTTGGTCTGGGTTCAGCTCTGATTTTCTCCTCCATGAAAGTACAAAAGAAATGCCACATTCTACAATCTGCCCCCCAACCATTAGTTATCGATGCACTTTCCAAGGCCAGTAACACTGCATTGATGGGCCCCAATAGTATCCTGGGATGTTTAATAAATGGCATGAAATGTGACCTCCCTGGATCACTTCAATCGCTTTTCAACCGGAGCCTTCAGATTGGTTTTTGTGCCAAAGGAATAGAAGATGGCTACAGTCATTTCCCTGGACAAAGGAAGTCTAACCACTGATCTGAGTAACTACAGTTCCATAAGTCTTAGCAGCCTAATGTGCAAGGCCATAGAATCATTATGGACAAAATAAATGAGGGCATGGGTAACCTGCAGATACTGAACCCATCGCAGTTCAGCTTTGTTAAAGGAAGGTTATGCCTATTAATTCTGGTGGACTTTTTGTGGTAGGGTCATCAGAACATTGGATGAAGGTAAGACTGTCCATGCAGCCTACCTCAACCTGGCCAAAACCTATGGGCCAATATCCCACACTGGCATAGACAAGCTGACTAATTTGGGTATAAACCCTTTTTACCTGCTAAATAGCCAACTAGCTCAATGCAAGTATAAGTGAGTGACTGATATAACCCAAGAGCTCAAAATAGGTGAAGCTGCCTTCACCAAGAGGCCAGTCACTAGCAGAGTCCCCCCCCCCCCCCCCAGCTCCATACTGGGCCCGCTCCTTTTTGGCATCCATTTCTCTGAAATGGAAGCAAAAGCTGAAGATTTATGGCTTGAGTACGTTTGCAGATGTCAAGCTGGGGGTTATCATTGACACCCCTGCAGACACTAGCATTCTTCAAGGAAGTCTATTTTTGAATAAGAAATGGTGCCAAAGCCATAGTCTTGAACTCAGTGCTAAGAAATGTAAAATTGTACCTTTTGGGAAGTTAACCATCCCACCGAATTACCTTGTTAATACACTCCTAAGAGTCGACACAGTGGTCAGGGATCTGGGTATGCACATACAGTAGGCTTACCTTTTGACCAAGTGGCCACAGGGATGAGAAAATCCTTTTATGTTATGCAACTTACAAGTAAGGGCATGGCATCTAGGTCCAAAGAGGTCATTATCCAACTGGACTCTATCCTTATCAGACCAGTCATAGAGTACAGTGCTTCCTTTGTATGTACCTGACTAGGCATATACAGCAACTAGAGCAACCTCAGAGGTTCCTTTTATAAAAAGAAAACTAGGTGTAATGAACCTGCCTTATGCAGATTCCTTTAAAGCCCTTTCCCTCTTCTCTTGTTTTCCTATAGGTTGCTGAGGAGTACTCTGGCTTGCAAGGCATCTGCAAACCCTGCACTTGGCAAGTCAGAGTACCAGAAATACAAGGTACAGAGACCTGAATTGTCTCTGACCTAAACAGAACATGCTGAAGAGACAGATGCATCCCAGGCATTGACCTGCCTTTGGAACACGTTTCCCATCCATGTGAAGCAGAGTTTCTTTTTACCAGTTTTAAGTGCAACCTAGACCAGTGGATGGGGAATAGAATACTATACACTGGGCCTGCACCCTTGTCCCTTATGGACAGAGAGAGCTTATAAATGCTTAGTTCTCAATGTCCTATTTGAATACAGGACTTCATTATTCTTTTGGGAAAACTTGACTAGGCTTGGAAGGGCCCCCTAGGTTGTTAGCCTAATAACAATTTATGAATAATTTGGAAAATGTTTTTTTGGGAGGAATGCAATAAGTTGGTAGCTAAAAATTTCCTATAGTACAGAGTTCTTTGTCAGAAATATTGAGGGGAGTAAACGGTGTAATTGGAAATGATTCTGTTGGGCTGGGATACAGGATCTGAAGTGCACAGACCTGGTAAGTCTTCTCTAATGCTATTGTCTGCCCCAAAAAAATGGTAATTGTAACTGAAGTATTGACTGTTGCGAAAAAGAAAAGGACTTTAAATGGAATCTTCAGAAAATGGAGCAAGCAGATTGAAATAAATAAATGGAATTTGTATTCTGCAAAACATGCAGAATTTTCTTCAGAAGAATGCAGATTAAGGGAAGGCAGGAAGTGAGCTATTTATGTAATTATGTGAACAAAAATTGCTAAAAAGAAAACTAACGCATGAAAAGTGGCACTGTATATTTTTTCTAATAGTGTACCTATCTGTTTAAAAAGTGAGTGTTTAATAAAGGTATTTTAAAAATAATTTTCTCATTCACATTTGTTCTGACTTTACAGGACTAATATGCATTGTAATTCAAATGGGAATACTTTACTCCAGCTGCTGCTTATGTGAAGCAAATTGAAATTAGACAAGCCAAAAGCCATCACAACAGATGGCTTGACTGTACAGTAAACAGAGTGACTATAACTGCTATGTGTATATATAGGGGGCTGTCTAAAAAAAAAATGTATAAACAAAATTGCTTTCATTTACAAACTGTCATCGAACTTACTTTTCAGTACTAGTGTGCAGATGTTAGTTTCTAACAGTCCCATCTGAGGTTTGTATAGTCACCAAAATGGCTACAATTGCTAGGTCAGTGGACATGTGTAAAGAAAAGAGTAATCTTTTTTTTGTTAATTAAGGTGTGCACACTCAACAAAATGGCTAAGACTGGTAAGCAGAGGGGGCTGTCTGAGGATGAAATTAACTGACCTTTTTCTTGTTTGCATAGTTTAAACAGCTATTAAAAGTCTAGTGTGCATTTGAGAAACAATTGGAAATACTCCTCCTGTGTCCCCTTTTTTCTGAAATTACAATCATGCATCTGAGGTGACCAAGTCAAAGTGGCAGTAATTAATGGATGCAGATGCCATCTATGGGTAAAAATGACTTGGCATCCTGTTTATCATGGTTATACAGTTACTGATCTGGTGTGACAGGAGCATTGTGACAAACCGTGGTATCTTGTAGGCTTTGTGTGTAGCCTACACTATTACAGTGCTTTAGATCAATGAGCAGCAGATATCATTGAATATGTATACTGCTCATAGTGCTTAGACATTACAAGCACTGTTTTGTGGCCAGCAGCAGTGTTGGTGGCCATGACATGAAGCACAAGCACACATTTTAAATAAAACTGCTTACCTGTATGCAAACCTGTTCTGTGAGCAGACCCTGATGGCTAATCTCCGGTTCAATTCTCTGCTGGGGTGCTTTCTGTGTGGAGTCTGCATGTTCTCCCTGTGTTTGCGTGTGTTTCCTCCGGGTACTCCGGTTTCCTCCCACATTTCAAAGACATGCATCTGGAGCATTTCTCCCTGGGTCTCCACTGAAAACAGGCTCTGTGGAACCTAGTCTGTCTTTCCCGGTCAACAAATGATAAATAAATAAAATATAAACAGAGGGGCAAGTTGATTCTGCATTAAGATGCAGGGGATGTTAATTGGGGAGAATGCACAGACTAAAATGTTAATAGTACAGAAATAAGGGAGGGTAAATGGAGAAAATTTACTGTTATTGCAGTCTAACATGATTGTCTCAAATATTTTGAACATAAATACTTCCATTTTGATGTTACACTGCTCACAGTTCTTGACCCAAGTACATAACTACAAAAATGTGCATGCTAACAGATGCGAGAGGGATACAAAAGGGAAGTTAATGTGATATTGTTAACATGCTGAGTTGAAATAAGATGCTAAGTACAGTGGATATTTTAGGGGCTATTTGCTTAGACTGAAGTTATTGAACATGACGTGTGTGTGTGTGTGTGTGTGTGTGTGTGTGTGTGTGTAGATATAGATATAGATATAGATATAGATATATATAGAATGTATGTGATGACTGACAGTGCTGTATATTCTCCACTTTGTGTATAAACAAGAAGAAAGGAGGCCATATGGCATGCACATCAGGAAGGGATGTATTTTGCCAGTTGTCATGTGGCAACCATAGACAGGAAGTATATTACCCTGAAACATGTATTAGGCAAGCATATGTTTTGTATTCATGTATAACATATCTGACATTTCAATAGTTCAAGTTTTCCATTCTTAAATTAAGCACATTTTTGTCATGATTGGCCATGCTCATAAGAAATTATAGCAAACACTGCCATAACAGCATGTTAACACAAATGCACAAAAAAAATGCCCTAACACGAGACAATCGCACTTTTGATCTTGCATTATGCTATATAATAAGAAATGAAAGTCCGTATTTGCTGTAAAGCTGTACAGTGTGAAGAAAAGTAATAAAGGTTTGGAGGAAGTCATGCATTACAGTGCATTCTGTGGGGGAAATTGATGGGCATTATTCAAGGACATGCTCAATATTTGCATCTTAACCAGACTTGAACACATACTAGGACATATATTGTCAAGATCATGTTGACTTGTGACCTAGAAATAGACATAATGTGTTTCATGACTAACAGTTGAAGGGCTTGTAGCCATTCCGTATTGTAATGCATATGGATCCTCCACCTTCGGGCGTGATGTCTTAAAATTTTTGTTCTCTGACATAAATGTTTAACCCAAGCCACTCCTGTCTGATAAGTTACCTGAGACATTACCAAATTAAATCCCCTGTTTATTGTACTGCACACACTACAAAGCTGTGTATTGTCTTTCTGCCACACAACATAGCAGTAGATCTCATTACAAATTGGTGTCAAGTAATGAACATTTTAAGAATTTTTGCAATATGATTTTGTCAGAATGATGACAGGGTGGTCATTGTGTTAAATGTTCACACAACTTTGAGCAGTTGCAGTATCACTGGTTTTTGTCTTAAGGAAGCTGGCAGTTGTCATTGTCCCACATGTGAAACTTGTGTGTGGATATGCTATACAGATCATTACTTGGTTCATGTGCTGAAGGAGCACTCGACACTAAGCTATTCACAGAACAATTATTTCACTGTCAAAATTACAAAATTAGCTCTTTTTTTTTTTTTTCTCCAAAGTAAAAATTGAGAATAACTTGACTTTTTTGTGTATAGTCTGTGCATTCATATAATGTTGCCTTTTGTTGGAATCTGACAGTAACCTATGGAAGTCCATCCACTAATGTGTATGGATCATATACACCACATAGGTGAATTCTCAGAGCTGTGTTAAGACTTGCATTGTGAAGTAGTTACAAAATGCAGCACAACTATGAGATAAAAGGATGGGAGTGGTTTCTTCCACTGTAGTTATACACATTAGTTGTGGATGTTCTTGCAAAACAGCACAAGTACAGACCATGCTTGCAGTTGGGCAGTGTGGGTTTTGAACACCTAATGATATGATGACTGAAGCTACATAATTGTGAAGCATGTATTTACTATGGTGCAGGCATTCCTATAATTGTGTATTTGAAGCCATGACATCTTATTGCTAAGAGATGTGTGACTGCAATTACTTTGACTGTTGCTGTTTGGTATAACCAAATGTGATGCATGTTGCAGTTCACTGTGATGGGATAATGGGTCATGTACAGTGTGTGGATAATGAATTCAAAATGCTTTACTAAAGCAGCAGCATACAGAACATTTTCATTTTCTCATGGCATAGGAAAAGCCTTAGTACTCTTGGGGAAAGCTGAATGTAAAACAGTGGCATAATCATTATCCAATAAAGCATTTTTTGTGACATATGCGCAGAAATTATTGTAATATGAATCTCCACCTATACATGTACACAGCAGACAGCTGGGTAACAACATTGTTGCCTGCATACACATTCACAATTGTACTGACAAGTGAGTCTATCAAGTAATGGCTGGATTTGAACTGATTGCTTAAGGTAGCAAGGTACAGAATACTGGCTGAATCACGTGCTACATAAGGTAGCAGTGCTTTATACAGTGGTGGTCTAAAGGTAAGAAGGTGGTTGAAGAACACTAACAATCGCACAGCTACATACTGCATTAGAAGCCTCTTCTGCATGGCATGACAAATGCATGCTGATGTCAGTCATTGCTGGAGTCACTTTTAACCTATCTAGTTAAACCATCTGGAGAACTCAATGTCAACAGCCAGTGCCACAGAATAGGTCCTACTTATTTATTTTACATTTGTTGACCGGGATAGTCCGACTGGATGCATGTCCATTTTCAGCAGAGGCCCGGGGAGAAAAGCTCCAAGGGTAAGCAGATACAGCATTACATATTACAGGCTATTTACAGAGATTACATAAGTAAGCAAGTTAGTTCCACAGGTTACAGTTAATCCTGAGCACAAGTCTGGATTAAATTAAATTACACAGTAAACTGGTTAACAGATTTTTATACATTCTAGAGAGTTAGCCAGGCTTGATACATTGACCTAGCCAGTTAAGTGACAAATGTTTGAGTCTTGAGTCTAGTTTTAAATTGACCTAAGGTGGAAAGTAAACCAACAAATCAGCGGAAAACAAACTTTGGAAAAACAGGAGAGAGTATGAAATAGTCCAAAAAGTCCAAGTGCCTTAACTCGATTTTATTAAAATACAAATAGCGTTTTCGCTACTACCAACAAGTAGCTTCCTCAGAGGCTAAAACACAGAAAAGGCGCCAAACAGTTTATAAACTGTAGGCAGCCTAATTAAAATCAGCTGTCATTGTTAAGAGCATCACTTCTTTAAAGTTACAGTTTCCTTTAAAAATTTTACCAAACAAGTCCTGGTAAACAGTCCTAAAGCATTTAAAACAATTAACAACAAAGGTGTGTCATAACCATATATTAATAATAAATCTTTATGGGAAATACATATCCATTGTTGTCAAAAAACAGGTGTTATGACTTACTAAGTCCTATTTTTGTATAAAATATTAAACCACTTGGACTCCAAGTAGATTGACAAATATAACTAAATATATATACACTCAAAAACACCAGGTTGAAAATACTAGCCAATGCCTGTCGTAAATGAGTTCTTGATACAAAACAAGTTCATTAGCGTAAATAAGCCCTGTACTTTAGCACAGGGGCTATATTACAACTTTCGTTTAAGCCTGGCATATTAAAGGCATCCAGTTTGAGTTGCCAGTGCAGTTCTAAGATTTCTAACAATAAGGATGTAGGCCCTCCCCTAATAGTTTTCTGTTTACAGTCAATGCCCATAAAAACAAAACTATGTCCTTGATTAAATTCAACATGTTTCGCAAGAGCATTCTCGGTTTTGTTGTTTCTGATAGCATATATATGCGCTCTCTGAATTTTCTGTCAGTTTTTCCGACATAAAATGCCGGACAGCAAACAGAGAGCCACATATATAACTGATTTTGTATCACAGTTTATTTTGTGATTAATCCAAAATTTCTGTTGACCTATACTGAAGGAACTACCGGATTTCACTACGTGGCACCAGTTACAGGACCCACAAGTGAAACACCCTTTGGTTTTTTGAAGACCATAGTTTGGTGCGTTGGTTTGTAACAGTTCTTTGATGTTACTACCTCTCCTAAATGTGACTTTAGGTCTGTTACCTAATTTCTCAACAAGAAAAGAGTTATTAGTAATGAAGTACCAGTTCTTAACAATAATATCTGATAGTTCTCTAGAGTTTAAATTGTAAATAGTGGAAAAAGACAAAGTGAAGTCACACCTGGGTTCCTCTATCAGTGGCAGGGCTAAAGCCTGTTTCTATCATTTCAATTATAGCCCCTTCTTCACTGGAAATCTCATTACGGTCACTAGATATTAGAGGGCAAATTATTCCACTAACTCTCTTATTGGAAACTTCCAGTGTCACTTCCTCAATCAATGAAGCAGGATAACCTCTATCTAAAAAGAAGTTGTTCAACGTGATACATTCTTCCTCAAAGTCTTTAAACTCACTGCACATTCTGACCGCCCTCACAAGTTGGCCTTTAACAATTGCTTTCTTTAACTTATATGGGTGGGCACTTGTGTAGTGAAGAAATGAGTTAATATATATGTATCCTTACGAAAAATTGACGAAGTAAATCTGTGGTTCTCCAAATCCTTCCTCAGTTTCACATCCAAATAGTCCATTTCACTGGTGTCAAATTTAGATGTGAACCTGAGGAATTCTGTTGTATTGTTGAAATAATCTACCAAAAGACGTGCTTCATCTTCGTTGCCCTTGAACAAAATGAAAATGTCGTCAAGGTATCTAGTGTAGTGGCGTATTCTGTCCTTCCATAGTGGGTGGTTCAGGACAAATTTCCTCTCCCAATACGCCATAAACAGGTTCGCCACTATGGCGCCACATGGAGAGCCCATAGCGACCCCCTGTTTCTGAATGAAGAAATCTCTTCCAAAAACAAAGAAATTAGAAGATAGAACTATGTCTAAGAGTTCTGTTATATTATTGGTCTCTTCTTTTGGAGCATTTAATTCAGTTAGTAACAATTCCAACCATTCAATAACCTCCAAGTGTGGTATTGAAGTATATAAGTCGACAACGTCAACTGTTAAGAAATTGTACCCACTGTCAAAGGAAATGTTGTTAATACTTCCTAAGAAGCTCCATGAATCTTTACAAATGCTTGGAATATATTGCAAGTATTTATTTAACAAAGAGTCAATATACTTGGCTGTTGGATATGAAATAGAGGACCTTCCGTCGACCAGGGCCCTCATAGGTGGATCACCAAGATTCTTATGAATCTTGGGTATACCAAACATGACGGGCGTCCTTGGTTGGGTGATGTTAATATACTCATAAGTGTCATGGTCTATCCTTCCTTCGATGAATAGGTCCCTAAGATAACCCTTAGTCCTTTGCACGCAAGTATTCATCTCATTAAGAGAAGAATGGTTGTATGCAGGTGTATCCAGAATTGTTAACATTTTTTCAGTATACAATTCATATTCAAAGACCACAAGCCCCCCTCCCTCTCTGACGCAGGATTCTTTAAATTGGTTAAGGGCCTGCAACTGGTCTTTTGTTATGTTAAAAGTACTTCTCATAACCCCCTTTCTTTTATCCAAATGTCTAATGTCTAACTCACATGCATTTTCAAAAATGCGTAATCCTACATGTAAAGGGGGATTAAAAATGCTAGGAAGTTTCAAACCACTTCTCTCTTCTTCAGTGGTGTTGTTAAATAGAAGCTTTAAATTAAGCTTCCTGACATAACATTTAAGATCGATAAGTACTTTAACAATGTCAAAATGTTTGGATGGGACGAAGTTATAACCTAAGGAAAGTAATTCTACCAGTTCTGGCTCCAAAACAAGTGAAGAAAAATTATATATAGTAAAATCTCCTTTCCTGTTCTTAACCATTTTAGGGTAGTTGGAAGTATCTAAGGGGAATGTTTGGGGATTCAATTCTACCACTTCTTGTTCTTTTTCCTCCCCTGCCCTTGGTTCGTGGCTTTCCCTAAAAAATGCTGGTGGTCATTATTCGAAGAAGCAGCATTTGAAGGTTGAGTCTCCATCCCCCCTGTTTTGTTCTTGTTCCTATTACTTCTTCTAACTACATTCCAGTTGTTAGTGGAATTTGTAAGTTCACCCTCTTCCAATTCTTCGGTACCCTCCCTTTGGTTCCTCACATGCCCAGACCCCTGGCTGACTTCATGAGTAACAGGAGTAGCTAGTTTGGGATAGGCTGTGTTGGAAGAGTAAACATGTCTGTCCCTAAACAATTTTCTAGACTTCTGATTCTTCAATTTACTCATAAGTGTCTATACTTGCGAAAATACGTTCATAGTCGAATTTGAATTTTTCAAAATGAACATACATTCTAATTTTCTCATCAATATGACCAATTTCAGCACTCAAGATTTCTATGTGTGCTGAATAATGTTTCACAATCAACTCTAAAAGGTCCAAACCTTGTTTCTGAAACAGTCCCTTCAAGTCAATATGGAAAGCATTGTCCGCAATAAGTCCTGAGGGTGTGAAGTTGTTCCTCAAACCCTTAGGAACCAAATTCTCAGTAATACACTGTCTAAAATAGGCTACCTCCAGTTGTAGCTTACGAATCTTTAAAGTCTTGAGTCTAGTTTTAAATTGACCTAAGGTGGAAAGTAAGGTAATATCAGCTGGAAGAGAGTTCCAGGATCTACTTGGAGTTTGCAAAGAGAATCACTGGCTGTGTTATTAATTTTGCTAGTTTGAATTAGTAATTTGTTAGAGGATCAAAGCGGTCTAGGATTGTTATAGGGGGTGATAATATTTTTAAGTGCAGGAGTATTGTCTGGATTATAGAGGATTTTATAGGCCATAATCAGTTGGTTATACTGGATTAGGCTGGGGTCGTTTAACCCACCCAAGCTGATTTAGATTGATGCAATGATGTGTCCTAAAAGGCAGCCCAGTGGCAAACCTGGCAATGTGGTTGTAGCAAATTGAGAGTTTAAGGACAGTCTTATTTAAATTCAAGAGTAGAGGGGATGCATACAGAAGGGTTGAAAGAAGGCGAGAGCGAGCTATGACAATTGTAGCTGGAGGGGTTAGGAAGGCTTTTTATTCTGTAAAGTGACCCTAGTTTTTTATTGATGGTTTTGATAGTTTGGTTAACATGTAGGTCAAATGACACCTAATAGTTTTGTAGATGGGTCAGGGGAGATTATTGTGCCATCATTTGATTTTATGGTAAAGGTGAAAGCGGTAGACCTACGTGTTGGTGAAAATAACAGCATTTTAGTTTTTTTGGGATTTGGGATCAGACTATGTTCAGAAAGCCAGTTTTCTATTGTATTAAAGGTGGTTTGGGTAGCTGACCATAACTCTACTGGAGATGTGGCTGAGCAAATCAGAGTAGAGTCATCAGCATATTGGATACAGCTGACTTTTGGGATGACAGTATAAAGGTCGTTAATAAAGATGGAGAACAGCAAGGGCCCTAGTATAGAGCCTTGTGGTACTCCAAGGGTGTTGGGTAGAAGGTTAGAGAGTTTGTTCTGCCAGAGGACAACCTGCTGTTGACCATTCAGGTAGGATTGAAACCACTGGAGGGCTCCAGTATCTAGACAGAATGTTTGCAGGGTGTGGATTAAAAGTCGATCAACCATATCGAATGCCTTTGAAAGATCCAAAAAGAGGGCTGAGGATATATAACTATTGTTGCGATTATGGTGTTAGTAAAGGCTAGGAGGGCTGAAGTAGTGCTGTGATGAGGACGGAAGCCATGCGGAGTGTCTGCCATAAGGTGATTTTGGGTTAGGTGGTGCATGAGTTGTCTATGAATACATTTTTCCATAATCTTTGCAAGTGGAGAGAGTATAGCTGTTGGCCTATAATTGGAGAATTCAGTAGAGCTGCCTCCTTTGTGCAGTGGGATGACAGGATATTTTCCAGATGGTGGGAATTTTAGCTTCTATGGTTCAATTGATTAGTATTGAGATGGGGTAAGCAATAGCATCAGCTGATTTTTGTAGGTACTCTGCAGGGAGTTGATCAGCAGAAAGTGTAGTGGGTTTTAATTTTTTGATCAAGGTACGGATAAGTGAAGTGGCAACTGGTTGGAAGGAAGCTGAATGCGAGTACGTTTCTAGGGGTGCTACTTCCAGGGGAGCTAGGAGGTAGTTCATCTGTTTTTATTTTTAATGGTGTTATGTAACATTGTGTTCCCAAAACTGAGTATTGGCTGGGCTAATAGAAATATTTACAGGGCAGTCATCTGCTGCTGAAAATGTGTCTAAGTGGAATGGGTGCTGAAACAGAGCAAATTGAACATGACAGTATGCACAAGTCACACTTGTTAAAGATTATTTGGTTACGCAGTCTAAAGAACAAAGAATTAGCCACAAATACCAAAGGATAAGTCTCTAAGGGGAGAGAGTGTGTACTTTTGACAGGATGACCTGCTTTATGTGATTCAGAGAAGATGTTTGTGGTAACAAGGTTTAATTTTTCCCCTTAGTGGAAGTTGATGCGGAATTTATGTTCGGGAAGCTATACTTGCCTGGGATTGTAGCCACATACACTTGTAGCCACATACACAAGTTGACAACTGAGATTTGAACTTTGTCTAGTTACCTGATTGGAGAACAGTGTCTGGAAGTGCCACAGAAGAGGTATGTGACCTCAGTCTGTTGCAGAGAAAATGATTGTGGTAAAGTGGGATAAAGTGCAGAGGAAGCGATTGTGGTAAAGTGGGATAAAGTGCAGAGGAAGCAATGTCCAAAGTAAATTTTTTTCCTTTGTGGAAGTGGACACATCTTTTAAGGCTTTACTTAACTGTCACTAGTAACTGGGCACAGGTTCACCACTGTCAGATTTGAACTACATACCTAACAAGTTAGTATTCTAGAAAAATGTATGACTCATAACCTCTGACTTTAGTGATGTCAAAATGCACATTTATAAATATCAAAACTTCACTGATTGGAACATCAGCTACTGTACACGTTTTTGGACAAATGTGTGTCTTGACAGTTCAGTGCAACAGCACTGTGCTTGTTCTATACAATTGCATTCTAACCTGCCAAAGTATATACGGTCATTTGTGCACCTGTTTCATAGTATTTGGTGTTAGTAACAATCAGAATTGGAATTCAATTGATTTTTCAAGCAATCCTTAATGAAAGCTCATACCTGAATGATTGCATGCAAATAGTAAATATTGTCACTAGCAGGTGTCTCAGCTCATTCTTTCACAGTGTGCATGAACCGTACAGACAGACCCTTAATAAATGACTGCACTTCTGAATAACCATGATGGATTGTATGAAAAATTTACACACCATTGGAACAAAGTGTAACCACTGAAATGCAGACATAACATTAACAGCCTAACTTAATTGAGTGAGTTACTTTCACTATGAAATCCTGATACCTTAGTTTCAAATTTCTATTCACACATTAACTTATAAAGTCTCCTTGTGCCCCTTTTTTTTTATTTAGTCTCTTGGCAGGGTATTGATGGTAAGCTCATTTCCATGGGTGATGGTAAAGTATTAGCCCAGGCACAGCCTTAGCTTCATGTTGAACTTAGAATGGGAATTAGCAGTAGTCTATGGTGCTCTGCAAAAAAAAAAAAAAATGCATTTATGTCCATGTCTGAATCTGATGAAATACAGAGCAGGTATGCTTTATGGTCACATTTCAGGTGTCTGATTTAGAAGTGTCATGACAGTTGCAATCTTTCAATTCATGAAACTGGAGGGAATGAGCATGTTATTGGTGGAAACTGTTTTAAATCAAGGTCATTTAATTGATGACACTGGGTGGGAAGAAATAGATACTTGGTGACTGGAATACACCTACAGAGTAAGATTAGATCTGATGTCAGTCTTCATCTATTCTTGACTTGTGGGTAGGGTTCTGATCCTCATAACTGATCCGAGTAATATAAAGCTCAATCAGCCCAAAATCTTTCTAGCTGCTAGTTTACCCACAATGCCCTCTCTCTACATTACCTCAGATCTTGTTTGCTGCTCTTGCAAGATGTCAGGCAATTCTTTTCTTGTAGGTAAGTAAAAAGTGTTTTACTGTTAAGTAGTTTGCTGAAAACATTTACTCTACTTTAAAAAATCTTTGGTCTACTGTTAGTGAATATGCTTCCCTTTACCGTTGGCATTTTCCCCTCTACCATTGTTGGTATCCCCCCCCCCCCGTTTTTACCTTTGGTAATTTTTCTACCATCATTGATTTCTTCTTGAGGTGTGAGTTTTCTGTCCTGTTCTCATTTTTTGTTTCTCTCTGCCCTTCCTTTTTCAGGACAATGGCAGAAAAACCTAAAAGCTCTAGTACAGGCTTCAAACAGTGTACAGAGTGTGGCAGAAAAATGCCAAACTCTGCCAACCATGAGTGTTGCATGTATTGTTTGGGTGTGCCCTACTTGAGTGTTGACTATTCAGTCTGCCAGGATTTCAATAACAGAACTCTGATGGGAAAAACAAACATTCTCAAAGGGTTCCTTAAAGCTCCATTTGAGGAAGCCATGTCAAAGGCTGACCAGTCTTCTCTGGATCAAACTCCTCCACTTCTGCCTCAGCACTGACTGTTTAGCATAAACGTGCATCTGAACATTCCTTTTTGGAACAGAAAGCTAAAGATGTTATGTGATCCTATCTCGCCTACATTCTGAATGATGGGTTCGGAGCCGATCCCTCGGCTCCGACTCGGCACGCTTATGCCAAAGAGCGAAGTCTCTTATTGGCTGAGCTTACTATATCCCAGGATGCACCACTACCAGTCCCCCAGATCTCGTTTGCCGCTTCCCTGCGAAGACGTGGTCTCGAGCTGGCTGGGCTGAGTAGTTTTTATTAACTAACTTTTCTGTCAGTTTTTTGCTGTTTTTGCTCACAAAAGCTGTTTTAACGGCTATCGCTCATTTGTGTACGATTTGGATTGTAAAATTGTTGTGTGTGATTGGGTTGAGTTTGTTTTCGGCCCCCCTCCATCCAGGGCCTTCCCGGACTGTCAACCTTTAATACTTTACAGGGTCTCTAGTCATTCTATAGTTGGTTTAGAGTTCCCTGTCCTTTTTTACAGGAAGTGTTTGCATTAAGCTATAACTGTAAGCTTAGCTTTATCATCACTAAGTCTTTAGTTGTTTACTTTCCTGTCAAACTAGAATTGTGTAACATCATGTCTCAAACCCCTAGGCCTTCGGGTTTTAAAAAATGTTCGAAATGCGGGTTTAAAATGTCTATCACAGACGATCATTCGCTCTGTGTATATTGTCTCGGGGCAAAGCACTTGCAGGAGTCATGCAGCGTATGTCACGCTTTTTCCTCAAGGGTCCTTCAGGAGAGGAAAAATAAATTGATTCTTAAGGGGTTAGTTAAACCTTCCTTTGAAGAAGCCTTGGCATCCTCTCCTGCTCCGCCCATAAAGGTACGGGCTTCGGTTCCGACCAGTCCGTCGGATCCGACTGCCAAGAAACTTAGGCAGGCCTCTCCTTCGGCTCCAAAGACTTCGGAGCCGTGGTTGGAACGGTCTGCCTCGATGCCACCAGTATCGACTCCTCTGGCTTCGGAGCCGATAGCTGGGGCATCGAGAGGCGGGTCACCTTCGTCGGCTCCGCTGCTCGGAGCCGACAAGGGTCGCCCGCCCAGACACTTCCTCCTCGGCGCCGAAGTCTACCTCGGCACCGATGGAATCTGCTGTGAGTATTCCCTCGGCGCCGATACTCATCGAGTCGCCTCGGAGCCGGTCCCCTAGCCCTTTGGGGCCGATGGAGAGGCCTTCTCGAACCCGTTCTGTTTCCTCTCGGTCTTCGAGAATGTCGGATTCTGATATAGACAGGGTGCTCCAAAGACTGTTCCAGTCCCCAGTCTTCCAAAAATTTGTTTCGGTTCCGACCCAGTTGGTTTCGGAGCCGATGACCTTGGCCCACCCCATTGCCATTCCTCCTCCGACTGCTTCGGCTCCGTCGGAGCAGGTGCTGTTGGAGCCGGTGGAGATCTTAGGGTCGGCTCCGACCCTTACTCCAACCCGGGCCTTCGGGTCCGAGTTTGGTACGTGGACTTCTTCGGCTGAACCCGGGGGTGATGTTTCGGGACCTATGCTTTCGGTTCCGAGCCTCCCTCGGTGCTTCGCTGGGACTTCCGTCGGCTATCACGGCTCGAGTCCGGACACTCCCAGGATTCTGGGGTCCGGCTTTCAGGGCCATGAGGAGTGCCTTGGCCAAGTCCTCTTCGCCATCTCTCCGGCTTTACCAGCACCTTCCTGGGCATGGAGACTGGGTCTTTGGCAGTTCCCTGTCCGTAGCCAGCGGAGCCCCGAGGCCTGAGGTTACCCCAGTGGGGTTCCTCCTCCTGAGGGTTCTTCGGAGTTGTCTTCAGAGGAACCCCAAGGAAGAGATCGTGCAAGAGGAAGCACGTGGACTCCCCGAGTCTATTACATCGGACACTGATATGGATGATGCAGAGGGTCCCCAAGTCGCCTCGGATGATGTCTCATTTGCAGACATCTTAGAGATCCTCAAACAACGAGGCGGCTGGATATCCAAACCCCCCTCTGCTGACGAGTCAGTGCTCCTCAAGGCCTTTGGGGCTCAGCCCTCCACCTCCTGGGTGTCTCCGCCCTTCGAGCTTCTGGATTTAGTTTGTCGAAGGGCGTGGGAACATCCAGATACCGTGGAACCAGTCCCTTCTCGTCCAAATAAATTTTTGTCTGCTCCCCCCGAGAAGGAGTTTCTTACTAAAGGCGTGGCTGTAGATGCCATGGTGGTGGCATCTGCTACACAACAGGACGTGGCAGAGGCTTCAACGTCCATCCATCCTCCTAATAAGGAGTCTAGGAGTATGGATAGGTACGGGAAGCGCACCCTGACTTCAGCGGCCTTTACCTTAAGGTCTCTGAATTATTTGGCACATTTTACCAGGCTTCAGAGGGATCTGGTCAAGGAGTTGTCAGATTCCCTCTCGGGTAACCTACCTGAGCAGCTAGCCCAGTCGGTTAGCTCTCAGTTGGCTATCCTTACGTCAATTTCTAACTCGTCCATGAGGCTCATTTCCTATGCGGCCGAAGGGGTGGGTAGAGCGGCAGGCACAGGCGTGGCTCTACGTAGACAAGCCTGGCTCCGCTTGTGTCAGTTTGCGGAGGCCTTCAAGTCTTCCTTCGCCGATGCTCCCTTTGATGGGTCCTCATTGTTTGGACCCAAGGTGAAAGACACCCTTACCCGCTGTGAGCAAGAGGGAAAAACGTTATCTGCCGTAGGTGCCCGTTATTCCACTCCCTTTCGGCCTTACCCCAAGGCTAAAGGAGGTGGGAAAATGTGGTTCCGTAAATCTCGCAAGTTTTTCTCCCAACAGCAGGAAGATTCCCCGTCCAGAGGCAGAGGGCGGGGAAATTTTTCAGGGAGACGCCGTCCCAGAGGCGGCAGAGGGCCCCGCAATTCTGGAGACCGCGAGTCCTTTCGTGGCTCTTCAGCCTCCCACACCTCATGAGGGATTGCCCGGCTGTGCTGCTCCGGAGCCAGTCGGGTGTCGTTTTGCCAAGCACCTAAAAGCCTGGGAGTCAATCACTCAGGACAGATGGGTGCTTCGGATCATTGCCGGAGGTTACACCATCCCATTCAAATACTCACCCCCACCGTCCAAGAGAATCCCGGACCCACCACCCAGTCAAAGGGAAATAGCAGCCGCAGAAGCTTTAAAGCTGCTAGAAAAGGAGTCATCCAACCGTCCCCACAGACCAGATCGGATCAGGAAATTACTCCAGGTTCTTTTTAGTGCCAAAAGACAGGGGACCTGAGACCAATATTGGATCTCAGCAGACTGAACCAATCCGTCCACGAAATCCAAATTCCGAACGGTCACGTTACAATCCATTCCTCCGTTGTTGGAGAAGGATGTTTGGATGTGCTCCATAGACCTCAAGGACGCCTATTATCACATACCGATACATCAGGCGTCCAGAAGGTATCTGCGCTTCAGCCTGGGAGTCAGTCATTACCAATTTTGTGCTCTGCCCTTTGGTCTCACCACAGCCCCCAGGGTGTTCACCAAGTGTTTGGCAGTAGTGACGGCTCACCTGAGAAGTCTTGGATTCCAAGTGTTTCCCTATCTCGACGACTGGCTCCTGACTGCCACCACCAGGCATCTACTAATGGACAACCTCAAAGCCACCATCTCCTGGGTGTTTCCCTGGGGATTACATTCAATTGGTCAAAGTCTGTCTTGCTGCCCTCTCAACGCATAAAGTTTATAGGAGCAGAGATAGACTCAAGATTGATGCGTCTTTCTTCCTGCCGAAAGGATCCGAACTTTACAGGGCCAAGTTCAAGCTCTGATCTCGAGATCCAAAGCCCCAGCCAGGATGGTCCTACAGGTTTTAGGCTCAATGTCTGCCACGGTTCTTTTAGTTCCTCTAGCAAGATTACACATGAGGATTCTTCAGTGGCTCTTGTCAACTCAATGGTCCTTTCAGGATCTTCCCTCAATCATCACATCATGATTACGGAAATATGCAAAGGGACCTTCGCTGGTGGCTTCAGACATCCAACTTGGATCAGGGAAAACCCTTTGTTCTCCCCCCTCCAGTGGTTACCCTGACGACAGATGCCTCCCAGATAGGGTGGGGGCATTGTCTGGGCAGGCTAGTTCAGGGCTCCTGGCTTCCGGATCTAAGCTCTTCTCCACATCAACGTGTTGGAGATGAGGGCTGTACTTCTATCCCTACAGGCCTTACACAAGTTTCTTCCTCAGGGCATCATCGCCATCCACACAGACAACATGTCGGTGGTTTGGTATCTGAACAAACAAGGAGGGACCAGATCGTATCCCCTTTGCAGAGAGGCCATGAGAGTGTGGGAATGGGCTGTAGCTACCAACCGATTCTTGGTAGCGACCCACATCCCGGGAAAGTCAAATGTATTGGCGGACAAATTAAGCAGGACAATTCTCTCTCCTCACGAATGGTCTCTAAACCGCACAGTAGCAGCCCAGGTTTTCAAGAGATGGGGACGCCGTGCTGCGACCTATTTGCAACTCCACAAAACACCAAGTGCCAAAGGTTCTTCTCCTTGATTCCACATCAGGAAGTACCAGCCATGGATGCTCTAGCACAACCTTGGCCAACAGGGCTACTTTATGCCTTTCCTCCAATTCCACTCCTTCCCAAAGTTATTCAAAAAGCTTCTCAACTGGGGTCTTCCATGATTCTGATTGCCCCATACTGGCCTCGTCAGATATGGTTTCCTTACCTGAAAAAGCATGCAGTGGACGATCCGTGGACCTTAGACCTGATCCCGGACTTGCTAATCCATCAGTCGGGACATTGGCATCAGTCCCTTCAATCTTTGAAATTGACAGCTTGGCTCCTCCACTTCCAACCTTAGTTAGAAGGCACACACTAGACCCGGAAGTTGTTCACATTTTATCTTCGGCCCACAAACCCACCACCAACAAATTGTACCTCAGTAAGTGGAAGAGGTTTGCTATCTGGGCTCAACTCAAGGGCTTAGACCCTATCACTGCTCCTGTCCCAGAGGTTTTGAAATTCTTAACATCCCTGTTTAATCAGGGATCTTCTGTCTCAACTATTAAAGTCCAACTAGCGGCTATCTCAATTCCACGAATCCACGGATCCTCCTTTGATGAGCAGCAGACTATGCAAAACGTTCATTAAAGGTGCGAGTCTGTTAAGACCACCAGTTTTTCATCCTGCACCTCCGTGGGATCTTGATTTGGTGCTTCGCGCATTAACATCTCCCCCTTTTGAACCGGCTGCTACATGTGAATTAAAATATCTGTCTTGGAAAACGGTATTCTTAGTGGCTATTACTTCTGCAAGAAGAGTCTCAGAGCTTCAAGCCCTGTCTATTAAACCACCGTACTTGATTTTCCACAAGGATAGAGTATCACTTAGGCCTAATCCATCCTTTGTCCCAAAGGTCTGTTCTAGTTTCTGTCTTCAACAATCTCTAGAGCTACCAGTTTTCTTTCCAAAATTCTCTAATGAAGCAGAATACACTCTCCATAAATTGGATGTTCACAGGCAATTACGCTTCTATTTAGACAGGACTCAGCAACTTCGTAAGTCAGACCAGTTGTTTGTGTCCTTCTCAGATAATAAATTGGGCCAAACCATCACAAAAGCTACAATCTCAAAATGGATCAGAGATTGCATAACTCAGGCCTATTCTTCTTCGAATAAACAACTTACATCATCTATCAAAGCTCATTCTACCAGAGCTATGGCTACTTCTATAGCCTTTCATTCCAAGCTCGCTATATCGGAAATTTGTGCTGCGGCTACTTGGTCCAACCCGCACACTTTCATTTCCCACTACAAATTGGATGTGGCATCTAAAGGACGAGCATCATTTGGTTCCACGGTACTCAGGAGTGTTTTCCAGTGAGCCACCCAGGATTCAGGTGCTAGGACGCTGTCCCATCATTCAGAATGTAGGCGAGATAGGATCACATAACATCTTTTAGTTATGTACTCACCATAACTTCAGATGTTTGGGATCCATCTCGCCTACATTCCTGATACCCACCCTCCTTCCCCCTGCCTTGCAGATCAGAAGAGATTGAACGGTTTTGAGTTCAACTGTTTTTATCTTGTTTCATCTGACGATGTTATATAAGCAGGGTATGCGTGTGTGCATGTATGCGGACAAACTAGATCTGGGGGACTGGTAGTGGTGCATCCTGGGATATAGTAAGCTCAGCCAATAAGAGACTTCGCTCTTTGGCATAAGCGTGCCGAGTCGGAGCCGAGGGATCGGCTCCGAACCCATCATTCAGAATGTAGGCGAGATGGATCCCAAACATCTGAAGTTATGGTGAGTACATAACTAAAAGTTTCAAAGGGTCTTTGACACCAAGAACCATACCTGTGTTTGACACTGACCCTGATACATATTCAAACCTTGACTACCACTGTTTCAACCATGTCTACAGTTCTGACACAGGTGCTAACTGCCACTACTGCTGTGCCAACCCAGGACCACTTATTTCCCCTGCTTGGACCCCTTCATTAGATACCTCCCTAGCCGTTTCCTGGAGAGACCCATCTAAAGTTGATGAGGTTGGTGGATCAAATCTAGAGAGCCAGGGGTCTTCCCTCATCTTCTCAGCCCCCTCTACGTTCTGGGACCTGCTCACCTATGACCCCTTCTCCTCCTGACCTCTTTGCAGGCTTTAGATCTCTTGACTCCAACTTTACAGGTTCCTATGGCTTCAGCACCAACAACCTTGTCTTCACTGAGTCTGGCTCTGACTCCGACTCCGGTGCCTTTGGCACCATCAGGTCCCTGGGCCCATGTCTTTGCTGTTGTGCCCAAGGGTTTTGAGCCAGGCTAGAGATTTTCTATTGACAGTCATGCCTCTTCAGGCTGCACTGACAGAGGACATGTCCTCTGTTCTAGTTTCAGTTGGGTCTCTCAGGGCAGGGTGTGACCCCAGTTCTGAGTTTCTCTGTCCTCCCATCCCTTCTCCAGGCCACCTGCTTTTCCAAGCTGTGGAAAGAGCTTTGGCCACTGCTTTGTCTCTGGTGCCTCCTGTGTTACCGGAGTCTCTCTCTGTGACCCCGGGCTTTTTGGTTTTACAGCCAACCACCCCTGGACAGAGAGCCCAAGGTCAAAAGACTTGCCTATTAAAGGTGTACCCTCTCCAAGTCCTCTTCAGATGTTCCCACTGAAGAGCCTCCTTGGAAGAGATTGTGTAAGAGGAAACTCTGATTCTCCTGAGAAATCTGTCATGGAGTATACTGCTTTCAATGAGGGGGGAGGGTTCCCCATGGTCACCCCCAGAAGAAGTCTCCTTGGGAGACCTTCAGATCCAAAAACAGAGGGATGATTGGAAGCCCAAAACCCCTTTCTGTGAGGAATCTGTGTACTTGCAGGCCTTTGGTACTCACCTGTCTATCACCTGGGTGACCCTGCCTGCTTGACTACCTAATTAAGCTGATTGCTCAGCGGGCTTGGAAGTCCCCTAACTCTATAGAGTCTGTCCCATGCAGACATGACAAGACTCTTTCTGCTCCTGAAGACCATCTACATTGGGCAAAGGGCTTAGTAGTTGCCATGGTGGTAGTTGCCACCAAGAACGAACTAGCCAAGGAAAGTTCTGTACTTTCCCCTAACCGAGAGTCCAAGGTGATGGACAGATGTGGGAAGCAGGTCTATGTATCATTGACCTCCGGCAGGTCCTTGAATTTTTGGTACACTTCTAGACTTCAGAGGGATTTTGTCAAGGAGCTGTCATACTCCCTGCCGGGAGTTGTAGCTGAAGCAATCCAAGACAAAGTGTAGCTTTCTCAAATTCATCCATGAGGCCCATTGTGCATGCAGCCAAAGGGGT
Source organism: Protopterus annectens (assembly GCF_019279795.1). Classification (NCBI taxonomy): domain Eukaryota; kingdom Metazoa; phylum Chordata; order Ceratodontiformes; family Protopteridae; genus Protopterus; species Protopterus annectens. The sequence continues at coordinate 1,285,739,611 of NC_056725.1, forward strand.
GACCAGATCAGGAAGTTCAGGTGTTGCTATTAGATATGCTTGGATGTCCCTGTGAGAGTTTGTGGAACTATTCAAGCCTTCCTTTGTCAATGCTCCCTTTGATGGATCCTCTGTTTGCATCCAAAGTAAAAAAGCTCTTTCCAGGTGTGAAAAGGGTGGAATTGCTCTGCTGTGGGTGTATGTTTTTCCACTCCTCAACAATCCTACTCCGGGAATCAAAGGAGAGGGGTAAGATGTGGTTCAAAAAGTCTGAGAATCCTTTCCAGGATGTGTGGTTCAGATGTCGCTTGGGGCAGAGGGGGGAGTTAAAAAGATGCTGTCCCAGGGGCAGAGGTGGTCTGCTGAATCAGGGCTCCAGGGGGACTTGTCTGGTACCTCCTCCTGGCACTCCTGAACAGAGGCATGATTGCCTTCCACTGGAGGCAATCTGGGGATGATTATCCCTGCACCACCCCACCTCGCAACTGATGACATTGAACAAATGGATGCAGGGAATCCTTTTCAGAGATTAAAATATTTCACTCCAAGTCCAAAACCCCAAAAAAGACTCCTGTATTTTCCACCCAGTCACAGGGAAGCAGCAAAAGTCCCACCAAACCAAATAGGATCCTGGTTTTACTCAAGGTTTTTAGTGCCTAAAAAAAAAAAAAAAAAACAGAGGACTTGAGACCCATTTTGGATCTCAGCCAATTCAACAAGGCAGTTCAGCAAACATAATTTCGGATGGTCTTAGTATACACTTCCATTCATGTGAAAAGATGATTGGATGTGCTGTATAGATCTCCAGGATACATATTACCACGTTAAAATGGGCAAACACTCTGGAAGGTTCATGAACACTGCTCTTTGGACTCGCCACAGCCCCCATGGTGTTCACCAAATGCATGGCAGTGGTAGCAGCTCATCTCTGACTGCAAGGATTTAGAGTTTTTCCATACCTCAACTGGTTCCTTAACATTACCACCAGGCCTCAGATACAATGGGCAAGGGATCATACTCTGGATCTTTGTGCATCTCTGCTCATTACAATAAATTACAAGAAGTCAAATTTACAGCCCTCACAACTAGATTCATTGGAGCCAGTTGCAGGTCTTGCGTCACTCTATTGGAAAGACTACAAAGCATCAGAACTCTGATTAGCCACATTATCCAGAACAAAAGTGTTCCAGCCAAATTAGTCCTACAGCCATTCGACTTAATGGCAGCTTCAGTCACTCTAGTTCCTTTAGCCAGATATCGCATGTGAATCCTACAATGGCTATTAACCTCCCTGTGATATCTAGACCAGCCAATGCCACACCAGATCTTTATTGCCAATTGCTGCAAATGGGAACTTTTGTGGTGGCTCCACTTTGAGATTTTTGGGCTGTCCATTCATTCTTCTACACCCCCACGTATAGTGACCATGGATGCTTTCCAAAGGGTGGGGGGGGCATTATCTGGTAGGGACAGTCCAAGGCATTTGGTTGCCTCTGGAGGCCAATTTGCACATCAATATTCTAGAAGTGAGGGCAGTGCTGTTAAGAGTTGCAAGCATTTCAGGATGCCCTTCCTCCAGGAACAGTAGCAGTTCAGAGGGATATGTTGGTAGTCTGGCACATCAACAAATGAGGAACCAAATCTCACCCACAAGGTCAAGAAGCCCTCAGTTTTGCAATTGGTGATTTCTTCCAAGCACTTTCTCCTAATGCATATTCCAGGGACCTCCAACGTGATGATGGACCGCCTAAGCAGAACTATTCTCACCACTAAGTGCTCTCTCAATCCTGTGGTGATGGAGATGTTTTGTCATTGGGGCCAACCATACTGTGATCTATTTGTGTCCTCTCTAAACAAGTGCAGCTGTTACTTTGCCCTAATCCCCCCTCTGGGGGAGTTGCCCAGAGATGATTGCCCCCCCTAGTCTTCTCTATGCCTTTTCCCCCCCAACCCCTTTGATATCCCAGTTTCTAAGGAAAGCCAAGAAGTTGGAGAACACAGTAATCCTCATTGCCTCTCTTTGGCCTTGACAAGTTTGCTTTCCCTTCCTTTGGCTTCCTCTACTTCAGAAACCTTGGATGCTGGACCCAGCTCCAGATCTGCTGCCTCAGTCAGGGAGAATTGTTCATCTGAATCTCAAGCTCACTCCGTGGCTTCTTCAATTCCCATGATTGCCAGGCATTCTTCCCTTTTCTCTCCCATCCCCTAAATCATTGTGGCTCATCACAAAACTTCAACTAGGCCATTGTATTAAAGTAAATGGTAAGAATTCACAAGATGGACCCTCAGTAATGAACTCCAATCTTTATACGACCCCTGTTCATAAAATTTTGGACTTTCTCAAACTGGTGGTTCTACCTCCTACAATTAGAGATTGCAGTTAGATGGACTTTACCTACCCTGTGGGATTTTGATGGCTCATCCGTTTTATCATGCAAACTTTATAAAGCCTTTTTAAAGGGAGCCCTAATGTGAATATCTCAATTTAAAGAACCCATTGCTCCCTGGGATCTTGCACAGGTTTTCAGTCCTGTACTACTCCTCCTTTTGAACCATCGGTTACATGTCACTTAGCAAACTTTATTTTAGTGGCTGTTACATCTGCCAGAAGAGTATCTGAACTTCAGCTTTGTCCTGCAAAGCACCTTGCATAGTATTTCACAAAGACAGGGTCTCCTGTGAGACCAATCTGTCCTTTTACCGAAGGTAGTCTCATAATCCACCATTACAAGTACTGGTCCCCCCCCCCCCCAAAATTTCTCTAATAGAAAGGTGTATTCCCTTCATTTACTAGATGTCCGCAGACAGCTATGATTTTATCTTCAGAGCAAGGGATTTCAGAAAATCTGACCAAATATTTGTTGCCTTTTCCTCCCTTTTCTTTTGGTAACCCAGTTACAAAGGTTACCTTAACAAATTGGATCAGATTGTATTACATTTATGTGCTAGTCAAAAGGGTTTCACCTTCCATGCCCAGTAAAAGCCCACTCAACAAGAGTGGTGGCAACTTTGGCAGTTTTTCATGCCAGAGCTTCTTTAGATGGCATTTGTGCAGTAGCCACATAGTCTTCTCTTTATACCTACATCACTCATTACAAATTGGATCAGGTCTCTAGGGGACAGGCATTTGGTTTTGTGCTGAGGAATATTCTTCTAAGAGACCTCCTAAGATTCAGGTAGCTGGGGACTCTGTCCCACAGTCAAGGATTATGTGAAGATTGAAAATGTCCGATAAAGAAGTCTTACCATAATGTTACATCTGTGTTATTGATCTTCACTAATTTAGACTCAGTGTATCAAATTTTCCCAGGACTGGCTTCATATTTGGGACACATCTGCTCTCTTCATATGTATTTGTCTGCCACTAATTTAGGCAAACCTGATCTGTGGTAATTGAGAGGAGCTTTATGGGTAGAGTAAGTGGAAGGAAATGGCAAAGTCTGTTCTGAGGCTTGAAACTGAGCCCACATCAAGGATCAGTGAAGATAAACAATACAGATGGAACATTATGGTAAGATGCAACCTTTTCCTTCCTAAAGTGATTCAGAGCTCAATATCAATCAATCCATAGCCTTGCCTGTATTTTTCTCAAAAGGCAAATACTGCCTGCACCTTCTGGATGTGCACAGGCAATTACATTGGAACAATTATTTGTGTCCTTTGCATGTGCTACTTGGGCAAACCTGTTTCTATGGTTATGCTGTCTAGATGGTTAAGGGATTGCATCTCCTTCATTTATGTGAAAGAAAATTTGACTACCTATGCCAGTGATGGCACATTCTACCAGATGTATGATGACTTCAGCTGTTCTTCATTCTAATGTTTTTATGTCAAAGTTGTGCAGCTGCAACATGGGGGAAGGCCACATACCTTTATTACTCCATACAGATTAGATATAGTCTCTAGGGGAAATGGTTTGTGGTTCTCAGGAATGTCCTTCCATAGGGCCACCCTGGATCTAATGTAGCTGGGGACTGTCCCACAAGTCAAGAATAGATGAGATTGACAAGAAGTTATGTCTTACCTTAGTTCTGTTTATTATTCTGTCCCTCCCACCTGCTGTCTCCTTTGGAGTTCTGCTGGAGTGGCATCCTTTCCTTAGTTCTATTGGTAGGGATACTTTGGATAAGATTTCTGGCTTCAGTTTGTGTCATCTTCAGTATGGTTACCTCAATGTAGATAGGGGGCATTGGGGGTAGACTAGCACCTTGAGAGATTTTTGGCTGATGTGAGCTATATATCTGCTGGATCGGAACAGTACCCACAAGTCAGGAATAGATCAACATGGATGGATGGAATGGTATGGTAAGATGCATTGTTTTTGTGGTCCATTTCTGCACATATTTGTGTTACTACTTTACCATCATGCTTATTCAGGTAAGATCTGTACAAGACTGTTCCCAATAGGGAGCAAGTACATTAATAAAGCAGCAGGATAACAGTGTGTTAAAATGTGTAGCTAACCCTTAATGCACAAAGGAGGCATGCAAAACATTTAAGAAAACAGTGGCATACAGCTTAATTTGAAATGTAATACTCATGTAGATTTGTTTTTGAATATTATCTTAACCATACCACATTAGGTACTACTACTTTACAAAGGTCTAACCTGACAGCAGATTGCCAAAAAGGAGAAAGTGTTAACCTTTCTTGCACTCAAAATCCTATAATTTTTGTCCGTTTATATAAAGTAACCTAATAAATATGACACCATAAAAAGTGGTGAGACAGAAGTAGGAACAGCTGGAGATGGGGATTATAGACTGACAAATAATGTTATATTTGTGTGGGGGTATTTATTTTTTTTTTAAACATCTTAGTGTTTTTTTGATGGCTTATTTGTCATAGGTTAGTAACAGGCTAGCTGCCGTGGCCCATTTTAAGTCTATCCAGTTTCAGCTTTGTGAACATTAAACCTTTTACCGCTTCTGAAGTAAACTGGGAGGGTGGCATAATCATCATGCCCCTACTATTTATAGTAGTCTTTGTAAAAGGGAGCAAGCAGGGGTGAGAAAGTATAACAGTGGTTGAGATATAAGCTACTATATGAAGTTGCCAATCTTCATTTTGTCATCAACCTGTGAGTTTGGCTCATCCTTCAAAACTGCTCTGCTATTTATATAGCTTGGACTCCAAAGACGCTTGAGCAGTGAACACATCCCTTACCCATAATGCTTGAGATTACCTCTGATCTTATTTGCTGCTTTTGGCTTCAGGTGTGGTTTCTCTCCTTACAATTGAGTCACATATTTTACTTAAAATTTCTTTCTTTTCCTTTTTGAACTTAATTTAAACCTTGTTTTACATCCATCACATCCTTTTCATAACTTTCATCCATTTTTTAGGCAAAATTTTATTTTCTAACTTTCTCTCCTCTTCCAACTACTGTTAAGTAGCTTTTGCATTCCATTGCTGGTATTCCTTGTCCTTCCCCATTACTGCTTGGTAAGTCTACTGTTTATCATTGTTGGTAACTCTTCCTTTAAACAAAACAAACCTGTCCTGTTGACTTTTTCTTGTGTGCGTGTTACCTTTCCCTTGTGTGTGTGTGCACACGCGCATGTGTTGCAATTGCTGACTTCTCTTGGATGTGGCTTATGAAGAAGACCCAGGCTGCTTTCAAAAAATGTACAAAATTCCTTTCTCTGACCAGCATTCATTATGCTTGTATTATCGGAGTCCTTTGCAGTTGTAAGAGGACAGTTCTGTTTGCCATGCTTTGTCACCTAGCATTGTTAGAAAGAATAAACTTACTCTGAAAGGCCTTCTTTCCTCCTCTTTTGGGGAGGCCATATCTGGATCTCTGAACAAGACCAAACCCAAATCTGGACATACTACTACTGCTTCCTCCTCTAGATCCCCTGAGGAAATTCTTTGCCTCAATTCTGAGGAAAGAAGACGGACCTGACGTCTGACCTTAAAGCATGCCTGGAACCGATATCTGCTTCCTTGGTTCTGATTTCCTCATTGGCTCGAACAGTTGTCTTCTCTCTCTACTCCACTACCTGGGACTCTGTTTTCATGTTCAGTGGACCCCTTTGCCTGATAGGCCACTTTCTCTATTCTTAGACCAAAGTCCCCCTTGGTGCCCTTTGTCTGTTTTTCCAGGAGTCTGACAGAAGTTGACGTGGAGAGGTTTGTGATGAAAATACTCCTCCGGGACAGGCACCGACACCTTCCACTTCCCCTTTCAATCCTCCTCTAACCTCCACATGTACTTTAGAGTCATCACTTTCAAGCTTTTCAGGACAGACTTGCCCTGTGCACTTTGGTTGTGTTGAAATTGAGTCCTCGTGGGGCTGCAGATTGACATTCTGTTCTGAGTTATTTGGGTCTGCTGCTAGCTTATTGAAGCCGTCCTGTCATCTCAGTGAATCAACACGGATGAGTTTTGGTCTGACTTCAGTCTCTAGGGGGACTCAATAAGACAGGGAGGGATTTTGGTGTTGAGGCCTTGCCTTTCAGCTCCAGAACACCTCTTCTCTCTCGGTGGGTCAGCCTTTGAGGCTGTTCCCAGTACCAGGTTGGTTCCTTCCTCATTGGAGCCCCCAGCCCTGGCTGTTTTGGGCTTGGAGCATCCAACCCCTCCCCAGCGGCAGTGAGTGCTGTAACCTCAGGCTACCCCTTCGGAAACCTTCCCAGACTTCCCCCCTCCCCCTCTGAGGTGGTCCCTTGGGAGAAATTAATGTCAGAGGAAACACCTGGATTCTCCAGAGGTGTCCAAGAAGACACTGATTTTGATGAGGGTGAAGGGTCCCCTAGATCACCTCCTAATGATGGCTCCCTTGGTGACCATTCTGGAAATAAACAGAGAGGTGGATGGAAATCCCTCAACCTTTCAACTGAGGAATATGCGTACTTGCAAGTGTTTGGTGCCCACCTATCAACTTTCCGGGCATCTCCATGCACCTATGAGCTCATATACTTGATCTCTCATTGGGTGCGGAAGACCCCTGATGCCAGTAAACCAATTCCCAAGAGACCAGACAAAATTATCACCGCTCCAGAGGCTCAACCTTTTGGACAAAGGGAGTTTCTCTATTGCCATGGTAGAAGTAGTGGCCACTAAAAAGGAACTAATATTAAAAAGTTCTGCTATCCATCTCCCTAAAAAGGAGTCATGGGTAATTGATCAATTCAGGTTTATACTTCAACCTTTGCCCTATGGTCTTTGAACTACCTGGCACACTTTTGAGATTGCAGAGAGATCTGATAAAGGAGCTGTTCAGTACTCTCTCATGAACTGTTTGAAGAGATACGGGATTCAGTCACATCTCAGTTAACTACCCTGACATCCATTTCCAATTTTTCAATAAGGCTCATTTCTCATGTAACTGAAGGAATGATGAGTAGTGGGTTCAGGCATCTCCATAAGGGTCAGGAAGTCCCAAGCGTCTTGCTAGGCTATGTCTGGTGAAGGTTGCCCTAGAGGCAGAGCTTGTGCAAATTTTGCAGAACCCTTCTAGTCTGCATTTGTCAGTGTACCTTTTGACAGCTTTCCCTTTTTGGTCCAACTGTTGGACACTAAGCAGGTGTGAGAAGGATGGGGAATACTCTTTCTGCCATAGGAGTGTTTTTCCACTCCCCAGAGGTCCTTCTCTAGGAAGCAGTGAGGAACAGGCACAGTGTGTGTCAGAAAGTCCCAAGGGTCCTGCTAGACTATGCCTGGTGAAGGTTCCCCTAGAGGCAGAGGGCTGAACAATAATGGAAGATGCCGCAGTAGAGGTGGCCTGCAGCATCAAGGTTTCTGGGATTCTTTCTTTGGGACACCCTTCCAGTGCTCCTCAATGGAGGCCTGATTGCCCAGCTCTGGAAGCAATTGGGGGTTGCTTATCCCTGCACCTAAAAGCCTGGCAAGAAATTACCTCTGATAATTGGTGCAGGGAGTTATTACTAGAGGTTATATAATTCCCTTTCTCTCTGTTCAGAGAGATTCTCTGGCATTCCACCCATTCATATTCAAAAGTGGCTAGAAAGAGTCATCCAAGAAGTCCCACCAGACCAAATAGGATCAAGATTTTTAGTGCCAACAAAGACAGGGTCCTGGAGACCAAATTTGGATCACAGAGAACTGAACAAATCTGTTTGAAAAAACAAATTCCAGATGATCATGGTTCCAGTCCTTTCGCAAAACAAAAGACTAGATGGAAGTGTTCTATAGATCTGCAGGCCGTGTACTACCCTCTAAAGATGGACAGACTTTCCAGAAGATTCCTTCATTTCTGCCTGGGAGTCTGTCATTACCAATTCAGAGTTCTGCCCTTTGGTCTCACCACACCCCCTAGGGTGTTCACCAAATGCATGCCAGTAGTAGCAGCCGCAGCTTACTTAAGACTGCAAGCATTCTTGGAGTTTCTGTTATTTAGACACCTGGCTCATTTGCATTATAACCAGGTAGCTACTGCTAAAAGCAAAACAAAAAGTTAAATTACATGACCATCTAGGCATTAGAATCAACTTTAACAAATCCTTGCTGGAACCAACTCAATCTAATTTTTAGAGGAGTGTTATTCTCGGAAACTCCATTGCCTCCCTTACCTCTGTCTCTGGAAACTAGCCAGACACTATTACAAAGAAACGTAGTTCCAGCATGACTAGTACTTCCTACATTAGAAGCAGTGGTAGCTACTGTAAGTCGTCTTCTCCATGACAATTATACTATACAGTGGCTACTTGGAGTATAGTGGTCCATCCTTAAGCACCCCTTTTCAGTGTTAATCACCAACACATGCAAGAGAGAGATCCTGTGATGAATTCATTCAGATCAAATCCTATAAGGGAGCCTATGCATTCCCACTCAATGGAGGCTACAATGGCCATGGATGCTTCCCAGCATGGGGGGGGGGGTGATTGCCAGGGAAAGACAGTCTAAGGCACTTTGGTCCCCATTAGATGTCAATCTGCACATAAATGCTCTGGAGATGAGCTGTGGTGGTACAATCAATCCAGGACACTGCTTATATGGCTGATTGAGACAGGCAACCTGTCAGTGGTCTGATAAATCAAGAGTGAGGGGCAACCAGATCTTGCCGTTATGTTAAGAAGCCCTCAGAGTATGGCAGTGGATGATCTCATCCAACCTTTTTCTGGTTGCAATGCATATTCTGGAGGAAGTCCAGTGTGACAGCAGACAGATTGAGAAGGTGCATACTTGTACCTCAGCAGTGGTCCCTCAATCCAAAAGTGTCAGGATTTTCTCTGCATGAGGCCAACCTTGCCATGACCTTTTTGCCTCCCTGCTGAACAATTGCAGCAGCAGCAGCAGCAGCAACAACTTTGCTCTCATCCCCCCAGAGGGAGAATTGCCAAGGGATGCCCTCCTTCACAATTGGCCACCCAGTCTCCTTTACTTCTTTCCTCTGACCCCACTAATTTTCAAACTTCTACAGAAAGCAGTCAAGTTGAAGAGCAAAGTCATCCTTATTACCCTTGGCAGATTTGGTTCCCCTTCTATGGCCTGCATTGGTATAATCACCTTGGATTCTGGATCCCATTCCAGATGACCTGTCACATAGGATGGGCATTAGTCACCCAGATATTGCAACTCTGAAGCTGACAGCTTGGTATTGCCAATTCCCTCAGTGACTAGGCATGATGTGCTCTTTTCCTCACTTAGGCACACAGTTGTCTCATAAACCATCTGTTTGCAAGCTTTACGCAAGTAAATGGAAAAGATATGTTCTTAAGCCTTTCTTACATCACCTTCATTCTTTTTCAGCACCAATCCATGAAATTCATTTCCTAGCTTCAATTTTCAAAGATGGTGTTTCCACTTTTATGATTAAAGTCCAATGTGCAGCCATTTCTAATTTTCACAATGTTTTCCATGTTGCTTCCTATGGGTTTTGTAAAGCCTTCTTAAAAGGTGCTGCCATAAAGCCTCCCTCAATGGATCCTACTTATCTTTGGGCCCTTAAATTGATGCTGCAAGGTCTGACACAAGCCCCCCCCCCCCGGCCTCTTGATGTGGTCTAAAGTTTCTAGCCTGGAAAGTATAGCCATCACCTTGGTTAGATGAATCTTGGAAATTAAGGCACTTTTATCTAGACTGCCATATTGGATTGTCCACAAGGATAGAGTTTCAATCAGAAACCGCCATCAATTCTACATAAAGGAGTACCTTAATCAATGCATTAACTTTCTGGTGTTTTTCAAAATTATTCTAACAAGGTAGAGCACTCATTACATCTGTTGGATGTTCAGAGACAACTGAGATTCTACCTTGTCACCACAAAGGACAGCAGGAGGTCTGATCAGCTGTTTGTTTCCTTTTTATGTATTAAATTGGGACAGCCTGTAAACAAAGTAAACCTTGCAAAGTGGATAGGGTGAGGGGTATTTCTTTACCTATACCTCTGAAAGAACATTCAACTAGAGTGGTAGTCATGTCTGCTGTCTTCCAGCAGAGCACTTCTGTGCAGCTGCAACTTGGGTGTTTCCCTATACCTTTGTTGCTCATTACAAGTTAGATGTCTTCTCTAGGGCAAGAGTGCCATTTGGTTCAATGGTGCTCAGGAATATCCTTTCTTGAGTTCAATCAAGTTTCTAAGTGGTGGTTGATAACTTCTCTGAAGTAGTCAGTCTTCATTCTATGTCTTACCATAATGGACTATTGGAGTTGTTCATTGTCATCTGTTATCAACTCCTCTCCCTCCTGCCAGTTTTCCTGGAAGAATAGACTTTCAACTCAGTTTTTTTTCTTTCCCTTTTGGAATATAATTCTACACCATTTATGGTCTCTCTCATTTTTATTTATTTTTTTAAACATCTTAGCAAACTTGATCTGAGGTAATATCCCTAAGCATTATGGGTAATATGTGCTTGAAGAGTCCACAAGCTATAGAAATGGCTGAGTTGGAACAGACCCCACAGGTTGATGACAGATGAAGATTGACAACTTGGATGGAATGTTATAGGAAGATGTAACTTTTTAATTTTAATGGTTTGAAGGAAGAGTCATAAAAACAATGAGACAAGGCAGGATGTAGGCATTTGCCTTCACAGTAATGACAATTTTAATATTACATAGGCTACACAGTGTAGCCAGAAGCTTACTACATGATCCAGTGCAGAATGCTTCCTAACAGTATTTGCAAGTGGACCATTCTCCATGGTGTGTATTAAACTCTTCTTATGTTTAAGAGAGGATTAACATGACTGGGCATAGCACAGTAAGGCTAAGCAAAGAAGTGCTGAGGTCAACAAAGTAATGCAGCTGAAGACAAGGACAAGATTTTACAATGAGCTGTGTACCATTTTCATTAAACCACAGCTGCCAGGGATTGTGCAACTGCTGAGGCCACAAAATGATAACCCCGAAAAGGGAGTGGACATACTGGGGGAGAGGGAGGCAAGTAGCTTGTGAAAGTATGATCGTGGTGGCTCAAAACTATAGAGGCAACTGCTACACATAAAATAGTGTACTAAAAATTGTCACCAACAGTTTGCACATGCATGCAGAAAAAATCAGTTTAGAGATTTTAACATGCCATAAAGGAACTCCTATTTCCTCCCACACTTTAAATCACACAATTGAAGGGAAAATAACTTACAGAAGTGGAAGGGACGACCAGAGAAAGAGTTAGACCATCTTTATAGTGAGTTTCTTTTACTTTTTTCCTCATTATTAATCTGTCATGGTCTGCACAGTAAAGTTATTGCTACATGGAGGGGAGTAGAAACAGGATAAAGACATAAGCAAGGTAAGAGTAATTTAGTAAGTCTCCCTGGTGGGTATGGAAATTTTTGGCAAATGCTTTCTTGCTACACTGTTGAAATGGTATGTTAAAATGTAACTAGAGACAAATACAGATGTCTCAAGTTAAAATGTATGATAGGAATATAAAATGTCATGAAATAATAATCTGATCTAACAGCTATAACTGGAGAGAATTACCTAAACACACCACAGAGAAATGTTTAGTTCCTTCTTACCTGTTAGAGTAACTTATTCTGTATTGCTAGTACAGTGAATACTTAAGCACACTTGTGCAAAGTGAATAGTGGTATTCAGGCTGAAATTTAAATTCTTTGGCTGTTTCCCATAGGAAATTAAATGCCATTTCTGTCCCTCAGCTATAATGTGGAATGCCAACTTCCTTGCAAATGTGAAGAACAAAAAGTGTAGGTTGTTTATTGGGCTGTTTCTGGCTCTGTGTGACTACAACAATTTGCAGGAGGGTGATGGGAGAGGATCACAGCTCTCAGAACATAAATGTAGTATTGTACATACCATTTCATGCATTGAAACTCACCATGGCAGGGCTGAGTGACAACAGAATAATGTTGTATAGTCAATTGGACCAAATCAAGTGTCTCAGTGTAAGTGGAGAGCTGTGTATGGGGTGTAATTTTCTTGTGGAATAGAAATCCATTTTTATTTAGAGAGGAATGATGGCTTAAGGTGGTTGGCAGTGAGAGGGTCAGGTACATAGTGTAGGTTAGGTAGCAGGTGCACATAGAGAACATATAAAAGGGTAATGGGGAGATAGCCACAAAAGGTAAAGGTTGGGGACACCATCATTGGAGATAAGTAGAGAACCTCAAAGGTATATCCCCATTCAGCTTGAAAACTGTGCTAAATCCAGTCTTCCTCCTCTGACCTGTCATCACTGTCTCCTATGCCAGTTGTGTCATTTTGGCAATATGACACAGGGCAATTTTAAACTTGCCAATTCGGGTGCTGACCCTCTTCCCCACCAGCCCTGTTAGCTCCTCCCTGGTGACAAAATCGCTTGGACAAACCAAATTAAACATGGCGTGAAACAAGATCAAGAAGAATGTGAAGACCATGTGCATAAAGATATTAAGAATAATAGGAAACCATTTATAGGTACACAAGATATGGAAGAAATAGACATACAAATTGTGCAAAATCAAAAATGTATTCTTGTTCACAACAGATTATAAATATATTTACAAATAGTTAGGCTCTACAAATGGGATTGTCATAGTGACATCTGGGTAACCTCAGATATTGAAATCAAATCAGATTCTATTGAAAAAGAGCTATGCAAATTGGATCCAAACAAAGCACCCGGAGGAGACAGAATTAGTAATAATGATGTGAGAATACCTCAGGTAGAACTTACGGTACCATTCTATCTATTATTTACTAGGTTGCATAAATATGCGTAGATTCCTCAAGATTGGAGACCTGGACTTGTTCAATCTGTCCTTAAGGCAAAGGGGGGAGGGCAAACCTAGTCCTACAGACCCTTAAGTTTACTTTTATGTTGTGGAAAAATAATGGAGAAGGTAATATTGGATATGTTATTGTCAGAGCTGGAAATGTTGGGACTTGAAACCATATATCACCATGCATGTTGAAACTAGATTTATTACCACATATAATATTGTTATAGATCATGTTAAAACAGCTATAAATTAAAAATTATGATGTAATTTATATAGCTTTAACTTCTGCATTTGACAGGGTCATACACAAAACACTGATCAATAATTTAGAATAGCTAATATACTCTTGATAAGATGGATAGCTGCATGGTCTACAAATAGGATATGGCAATTATACAGTAATTGGACAGGTAAAATTTTAGATTACAGTTATGGTGTCCCACAGGGCTTTGCAGTAGGTCTGTACTTGTTTAGATGGTACCTTTCAGATCTTTTTCATCTGAGGTACTCTGTAGTCTGTATTTAGATAACTTGAAATTGGGAAAACTGATTACATGTGTTAATGGGGCATGTCTGCAAAGGAACTTGACTAAACTGACAGTTTGGATACAGGAGAATAATATACTGATAAATACATCAAAAACCAAGCATGTGAGATTTAGGAGACATAATTTAATACAACTCGGTTATTGAAACTACAGATTAATTTAAGGACCTGGGTCAATCTAGCTTTGAGTTTTTTCTAATCATACCAACCAATTAAATGATAGTTATAGAACTATAGGTTGTGTAAAAAGATTAAAAAGTCTAGGAAATTGGAAATAATGAAATCATTGTTTTAGTTTCATTAGACCCAAACTTGAGTATGAAATAGCAGTATAGACACCTTATAAGAAAACTAGCATGAGTAAATGGGAAAGAGTGCAGTGGAAATATACCAAGGGTGTGAAAATTTAAGTAATTATGAAGGACTAAAATATCTGAACTTGTACGCATCTCATACACAAGAGGAGACCTTATTCAGGTATATAAGGCATTTAGAGACAACTACCTCTGGGAATGTTTTGGGTTATAAAAAAGTAGATGATGATCAGACCACCTATGCAAAAGAGTCCATAGGAATGTAAATTGTATTGGTTTTCTGAGAGAGTAGCTGATGCATGGAATAGACTACTAAATTACATTAAATACTAGTTTAGATATTTTTAGGAACTGTCTGGACACTTTATATATATATATATATATATATAGGCAAGCTAGAACAGCACTAATGCCTGTGCTTAAAATATTTGCATGTGTGTATCTCCACTACTACTGCTCTTGGAGAGTACCACTGTACCAATAGCCGATGCAGGAAGGGCAGAACTTGTGGAGGCAACATTGACAGGTTGCAACCCACATGTACTGGCTGCCTGTGGTGGTGCCACTGTAGCTATCTGTGGTAGGATGGCAAGCCAAACCGCTGTGATTGGTCTAGCTCCCTTTCCTGATGGTCATTTTGTTTTTTGCAGCAATGTATTAAAAAATATATATATAAGAAAAAGAGAGGGTGGGAGATGCAAAAAAGAAAATTAGGTCAATAGCATGTTAGTGCTTTGAGTATTGAAATAATAAAATAACAGAAATACACCTTGGCCATATCTAGATATGGGAAGGTATTATGTCATGCAATCAATCAAGCACACATATAATATGACAAATAAAATCATATATTTGACTGTGCCATTGGCTGACATATGCTTTCAAAGTTAAGTACATTTGCAAAACTTGAGCTGTTAATGCCATGCAGTATTGCAGTTAATATCTTCCTGTAAAAAATCTAATGTTTGTTTGGGTATTGAACCCACACATAATTCAGCTGATGTACTCCTTGCCCAATGCCATCAAAAAGACTTATGCATGCAGGCATGTATGCTTGATATAAAAGTTAAGGTATGCCTGCTCAAGATGATATAGAGTAATAGACTGACCATACTTCTCTGCCTTGCATTCACACCTGATACACACTTATCCTGTCCCTCTCTGACGTGTTAGTCTCCTGAAGCACCTGTACAGTACCAAGAAGAAAAAAGAAATTAGATATATGAAAGCATAATGAGAAACTGTTGACTGGCTAATTAATGCCATCATGTACAGGTGATGAGTTGGTATACTTGCACAACTGAGAGGTAGTTGCAGTTTTAAATTCATCCTCCCCTTGGCTCAGGAGGTACCATTTGCACTGTAGTGGTGATGATATTACACCTCGGTGTACAGGATTCAAGCTATACAAGAGACAGCCTTGGCCAAGCTATTCCATGTCTTGGCTTTATACTGAGGCCCTGTATAAGCCTCTTGCAGCAGCTTCTAGCTATAGTGCTGCATAAGGAGTGCCTCAAAATTCCTGTACTCCTCAACACCCCACCTCTGTGCTCTAAATGGTACACCATCATTACCTATGCCAGCCATGTCTGCAGCAGTCAATCTAGAAATGTGTCTGAATTGGCACCCAACAGCTTGTGTGCAAAGATGTACAGCCTTGCCAGCTGCATTTACACAATTGAAAGCACAGCAAAGGCTTGGCAAACTCATTGACAATGATTATATCAAAAAGCACAAGAAGGTATGAACAATGGTGGTGAGATATGTACATGTCTAATGCTCACATTATTGACACGTTCCAGTGTTAAAAAATGAAATGCTTTTTGGTGTTTGTTTTGCTCATGGGTGGTTGAAGGAAAAATGGTATGACTTGTGACATACTGGCCTGTTGAGAGTTACACATTGGTAAGATTGAGTAGTACCACCTGGGTATCAAACCTGTGAGGGAAAAAAGGTATACAATGTTAAACATTGCATATCAATTGTCAGTGCCACAGGACAACTTACTTTTTAACATGGTATTTAGAGCTTTAGTAATGTAGCAGTGACCTGAGTAATACATGGTATGCTATGTTACACACATACTTTATAACACATACTATCCTAAATACATAATTATAATCTGTGATAACTGATATGAATTATAAAAAAATATTGTGCACGTCATACCTATGCATGTGCATTTTATGTTAAATGTCATCATTGTCATATTTAATATAATTCAGGCACATATTGGGCTTCAAGGGCAAGCATTAATGATGCATCTGATGCAGTAAATGTAGTTTTGGTACTGACATTAATTGTTACATTCCTAAACAAAATATTGTGACAAATTGCATTCTGCCCCCAGCCCCCATAAAAGTCTCTGTAAACTGGTTTTAAACTCTACATCATCTGTCTTCTTACTCTATAAGATCAGTACAATTATACCTTGTCACACCCAATACGAGCCAGCAAGTACAGCAGGTGCAGACGGCCAAAGCAATACTGTATAAATCAAAACAAAAGCCAGCACCACCACGGACATAAACTTCAGATAAAAATTGTTTAATAAATATATGTATCAGACCAGTTTGGTCACTGATGAAGGCTATATGCCGAAACCGGTCTGATACATATACTTATTAAATGATTTTTATCTGAAGTTTGTGTCCTTGGTGGTGATAGTTTTTTTTTTTTTTTGGATTTATACCATGTGCCACAGGGAATGTTAGGTGACAGGTGCATTTTCTTCACCAAGTACTACCTAGAGTGATGATGGCTGTGTACCAATGCCAGTCTCTTTTGCACTACACAAGGCAGCCCAAATTAAATGTTTCACTTTTTTCCTTCGAGAGTGAAACCTTATTTGTGCCCTGCTAAGTGGAGTACAAATGGAAAAGGTATAAAAATTAACAGAAACATTACTTTGTATTACAAAATAATACATTTAATGGATATATATATAATATTTGCTGGAGAACTTATTTATATCACACAGTATTCATAGCGACAGTTATATAATGTATTGTAAATTATAGTCATTACATGAAATCCTGATAATATTCAACCTAAATGCTACTTGTGATGTTGCAAGCAGATGTGAAGAGGATGACGGTGTCATGCTTTATGGGGGGGCATGATAAAATGAAGCACTTAGGAATATGGATAAAAAAAAAAACAACTCTTTTGCTCAACGTTCTCTGGAATTCATAAATTCCAATGCCTTGGATCAACTTATCCACTCCCCCACCAGGGTCAGCAGTATCCTAGACCTGGTCATTACCAACATGGGTGACCGGTGTTCCACACCAGAGGTGAATTCCTCATTGGTCAGATCTGGCCACAAGCTAATCACCCTAGACATCCACATCCCGCCCCCATCCCCCCCCCATTAGGGAAACCACCATAAAAAATTTCTCCAACGCCAACTTCACGCTTCTTAAGACAGAAGTGGCAAACTTCACGACACCCATGCAGACGGACAGTAGAGGTATGACTGCTGAGTCCTACACAAATGCACTTTATAAGCACTTACATCAGTGCATGGATCGTGCTATCTCTAACAGAACCAAAATGCTATCCTCCAAAAAAAGGAAGCCAATCTGGTGGTCCCCTGCCATAAACAAACTCTACAACAGAAGAAAGTAACTGTTGCAAAAAAGAGTAAAATCCCATGATTGGAGGAACTCCCTGGTCAGCCTCAATAAGAAGCTGAGATCCCTCATAAAATCCTCCAAAACTAGTTATGAAAAACAAATCGCCACTGATTCTAAAGACAACCACAAAGCATTCTATTAGCTATGTCAAGAATCTCAATGGCAACACTCAGATCTGTTCTGAGCTACAGCACAATGGCACTAAATATGAAGAACCAACTGATATTGCCAACATCCTGGCAGATAGGCTCAGTACTAACTTTACCCCTCGCTCACCCCCTAAAGAGCCCATCTCTATACCGGAAGAATGCAAAGTTCTTGTAATCACGGCTGCAGAGGTAAAAACCACACTCTCCAAAGCCAAGAACACAGCATCCATGGGACCTGACAACATCCCAGGCTGCGTTCTACATGAACTACAGAATGAACTGTCACCCCACCTAAGCACCATGTTCAATCATAGCCTCACCTCAGGATTTGTGCCCACTGAATAGTGCACAACAATGGTTATCCCACTCCACAAAGGGGGAGCCACCACGGACCCTGGGAACTACCACCCCATTAACCTAACGAGCCTGGTCTGCAAGACCATGGAACATATCATGGAACTTATAAACAAAGGCATTGGTATTCTCCAAACTCTGGACCCCACCCAGTTCAGGTTTGTAAAAAGCAGATCATGTCTCCTAAACCTGATAGACTTCTTTGAAGCAGTCACCAAAGCCATAGACGAGGGTAAGGTGGTTCACACAGCCTATCTAGATCTCACCAAGGCTTTTGACACCACCGCCCCCACTCTGGAATTATAGATAAATTCACCAAACAAGATATAAATCCCTATGTCACAAGATGGGTTGCCAACTGGCTCACTGACAGAACTCCAAATCTGACTTCAGATTAGTGACAAGTGGAGTACCACAGGGTTCAGTCCTGGGTCCTCTCCTGTTTAGTATCTATTTTCCTGAAGTACAGGCTATCACAGAAGGTCTTTGGCTAATGAAGTTCGCAGCTGACTGCAAACTAGGAGCCATAATCGAAACTCCTAATGATGTGGACATCCTACAAAAGGGCCTCACTGAGACAGATGCTTGGTGTCAAAGCCATGGCCTCAAGCTCAATGCCAAAAAGTGCATTTTCATCCCCTTTGGTAAAAACTCTGTACCCCTGAGCTACCACATAGGTGGTAGTCTACTTAACACTGAAAGTGTGATAAGAGACCTTGGGAGACAGGTGGACAGTAGTCTCTCCTTTGATAATCACATTGCCACAGTAGTCAGGAAATCTTTCTACGTGGCACATCTCATCACAAAAGGTTTCTAATCCAGGAAAAAAGAGGTCATTATTCCCCTCTACTCGTCACTCATTAGACCCATTATAGAGTACAACGCCCCTTTTGGTATGTACCTCATAAGACATCTACAACAACTGGAAAAGCCACAGAAATACCTAACAAAGAGGATTACCAGCTTCAAACAGATGCCCTACGCAGACCGTCTCAAAAAACTCCAGCTTTACTCCATCACATATCGCCTACTGAGAGGCGATCTCTGCCTAACATACAAAGCTATGTCAAACCCAGAGCTGTTGGACATGCTCCACTTAAAGAAATCCTAATCTCTCTGAGCTACACGCTCTAGGGACGTAAACCTTGTCACCACAATAAACAGAACATGCTGATGGGATAGATTCCTGTCCCAGAGACTTCCCACACTCTGGAACAAACTACCTATCTATATCAAACAAAGCTCCTCATTGGCACTCTTCAAGAAAAATCTTGATGATTGGATGAGAAATAGGAAATTCACCCTGGGGATCACCTATGTGGCTCTGCTCGACAGGGGCACAGGAAAATAATTTTCTTGGGTGGCGAAAGCCAGGGTACCTTTTGGCTAGGCTTATATAGGCCCTAGGGCCAATAGCCTAGTACCTGCCTATGAACCTATGAATGATTCTGTTATGGCACCTAAGGATATGTAGGAAGAGACTAAACAAAAGGTAATACAAAAACTGAGAAACTGGTAGCACTTCTTTATGGATATGGATAGTAAGATACAAGCAGTGAAAATGATGTTAGTTCCTTTAGTTTTATATGTAGGTCAAGCATATTTTTATCAACCTGAGGAGAAGTATTCAATGATTAATGGGGCTTATGGAATTTATCTGGGAGGGGAAGAGAGCAAGAGTTACATGGCTAAGTTGAGCCTTCCAGTAGGACAAGATGTGATTTAGGATTACCTGATTTGAAGGGATACTTCAGAACTACACAGTTACACTCATATACATAACTAAAGCAGAAAGTTATAATTCAATGAATAAAACAAAAATGACCTGGCTCAAGATAAACATGACTTAACTTTGTCTATGTTTATCTTGAGCCAGTTCATTTTTGGTTTTGTTCATTGAAGTTTGTTACCTGGCCCAGTACTTAATTTGCTTATGCTTTCAATATTTTTACAAGGTTATAATTCAAAGTGGAAAGAGATGATTATGAAGAAGTGGGCATTCTAAATAATGAGAGTGGAATTTTGGATGCAGATTCAAAAGGAGAATAACAAACCTGCAGAATATCATATTCATAAAGTAGCAGAAAGTATTCTAAGACCTAAACCAACATGAGAATGGAAACAGGAGATTTTGCCAATAGGAATGACTGCAAGTAGGGGTACAGAAAGTAGGCAAGAGGAGGCTAGAATTTACTGGTGAAAATTGGCAAAGGAATTGAAGTACTATGAGGAAATAACAGAGGGAAAGATAATAGAGTAGGATGAGACTAAGTAGACATTTGCACTGCAGGCTAGAGACTGCCTTCCCTATCAGAGACTGATATCAAAGTAGGGGCAAAAAGAAAGGGCTAGAGGAATACTAAGTGAAATACATGCTATGGTAGAGTTTTCTAGTTGAGTCTAGAACAGAAGCTGCTGTTAAAAAGGGATTATTAGGAGGGCATGTAAAATATTGCACAATAACTATAAGAATCGATCCAAGGAAGTTAGAAAATATTGGGAAGAGAAACTGGAAAATCAGTTTACAAGGGAACAATGGGAGGACATATATATGGCAATCATGTATACAGCAAAGTCCAGAAAGTTTTATGATTTTTGCATGGGAGTGTTTGTATAGGCATTTTTAAATCACAAGTAGACTTCAAAGAGTTTTTTGCTTGGGTAGATAAGTGTCGGATGTATGACTGGGAAGAAAGAGGTAACTGGAAATATATGTTTTAGGAGTATAATAAGTTGGCAGATTTAAAAAATTCAATACAGAGTACTCTGTCAGAAATATTGGGTAGCAAATGACTGTAATTAAGGAAAATATTTTTTGAGCTGGGGTACAGGATCTCAATTGCCCAGACAGAGTAAGGCCTTGTTAAGTCTACTGTTGATGTCTGCCAAAAACAATTACTATAAAATAGAAATCAAGGTCTAAACCAACTATTTGAAGTATTGGATATTGTGAAAGAGATCAAAGAACTGGAAGAGGGATCTTTAGAAAAGGAAAGGAAGACATTACATATAAATAAATGGTAACTGGGGAACAATTCAAGCAGAAAAATGTTCAGGAGGAGGAGTAAGGTTTAAAGGAATGCAGGAATTAAGGAATTTGTGTAATGTTGAACTGATGGTTAAAGAAAGAAAATGTGATGTGTAATGTCTGTAAATAAAATGTTAATATGTTTTGTTTTCTTTTAATGTATCTCTGTCTTTGTTTTAAGTAATATTTGATAAAGGTGTACAAAAAAGAAAAAAAAATTGATACATGAATGGCCAAGGAGAGTTGAATTTGAACGTAAAGATGAAATATTAATAATGGCAACTCAAGACTGAAGACTGCATGCACATTGATTTACAAAGCCTATAGAAAAAGTAGACGGTGTAAATGTAAACTCTGTTGTACAGAACTAGAAACAGTGGCAGAGCTTGCTGTTGGTTGCATACATGCATACATACCTACCTACAAATATTTCTGCAACAGGCAATAATGCCCTTCCAGGTTGCCAATAGACTAAAACAGTCATCCCCATAATAAGTTCCCAAGTTGTTTTTAAAATACCTAAACTAGTACTTGCTTTAATATAATCTGGTAGTTTGAACCAGGTATCCGCTACTCCCTCACAAGGCTAATTAATTAGTACACTTTTCAATCCTGTGCAGTGTCCCACACATGTTGTCTAATACTTCTCTACTACTCTTTCATAACCTCAAGTATTTGCAGAGATTGTTGTTTCTTTTTTAGGTCTCTTAAATATCTATATGAGACCCTGTACAAATTCAGATATTTTATTATTTTGTAATAAAGTAAACTTTTGCATCCATTGATGTTCATAGTATACTTCCTCTTTAATATCGAATTTGTTCATACTAGCATGGGTATAAGTTTTCCATATCATAGCATCATAGGAGATTACTAGGCTAACGGCTCTGGGGCCCTTACAAGCCCAGCCAAGAGTTTATCCCCAGAAACGAAACCGCAATCAGCACCTGTTGCCCCTGTCAGTGAGGGACACAGTTGGAACCCCTGGGACAAATTTGTAGTTGCCCATCCACTCATCAAGGTTGCACTTGAAGAGGGTCAACGACATACTTTGCTTGACGTGTATGTGGAGTCTATTCCAGAGAAGGGGAAGCCTTTGGGAGACAAACATATCTTACTAGCAGGTTTTGTTAATGTCACATATTAGATTTAAGCCTTTTGATTGGATACTACGCAAGGAGTTAGACTTACGGATATGGCGCATCTCTATTAGAGCAGGGTCTGAGATTGCCTTGTAGGTGAGACACAGGTCACCTCTGAGCAATCTGTATGGTACAGAGTAGAGTGATAGTGATTTGAGCCTGTCCACATAGGACAGGTGTTGGTGGCCATGGATTCTCTTTGTGAGGTATTTCTGTGGCCTTTCCTGTTGGTGCAGGTGTTTCGAGAAGTACATACCAAATGGGGCGTTGTACTCAATTATTGGCCTAATGAGGGAGGAGTACAGAGAGGTAATAACCTCCTTTTTTCTGGATGCAGTCCCTTTACTTATGAGATGAACCAAGTAAAAGCTTTTCTGACCACTGCCGCTATATGATGGTCAAATGTAAAATTGTTGTCAACTTGTGTACCCAGGTGTCTCACCACAGGTTGTGTGCCTAGTGGGTTGCCGCTAATGTGATAATCAGTAGGGGTCGTGTTTTTGCTGAATGTTATGATAATACAATTATTTGCATTTAACTTAAGGCCATGACTTTGGCACCAGTCATTTGTTGACCCTCTTGAAGTATGTTGACATCATTTGTGGAGTCAATGACAGCACCCAACTTACAGTCGTCTGCAAACTTGGTCAGCCACAGGCCTTTTGTCTTTGCCTGGACCTCTGAGAAGTAGATGCCAAACAGTAAGGGTCCCAGGACAGATCCCTGGGGGACACCACTAGTGGCAGGTCTGCTTTCGGAGGTAGTGGCACCTATTTTGACCTTGTGGGTCGTATCAGTGAGCCAGTTGGCCACCCACCTGATGAGATAGGGATTTACACCAAGTTCTGTTAGCTTTTTGATGATGCCTGAGTGAGGGATTGTGTCAAATCCTTTGGCCAAGTCAAGGTAAGCTGTCTGTACTGACTTTCCCTCATCCAGTGCCTTGGTAGCAGTCTCAAAAAAGTCAACCAGGTTCAACAGGTAAGATCTGCCCTTGACGAATCCGAACTGGGTGGGGTCAAGTGCTTGGAAATTGCCTATGTCCTTGTTTATGAGGTCCATAATAATACACTCCATGGCCTTACAGATCAGATTTGTCAAGCCAATGGGGCGATAGTTACCAGGGTCAGTAGTAGCACCACCTTTGTGCAAAGGGATGACAATGGCAATTCTTCACTCTGCTGGAATGAAGCCTGACTTAGGCTATGGTTGAATAGGGTGCTCAGTGGCGAGGCTAGTTCTTGATGGAGATGTTGAAGAATACAGCCTGGGATACTATCAGGTCCCATGGAAACTGTGTTCTTTGCCTTGAATAGGGCCTTTAACACTTGATCCATGGAAATGTGAGGTGCAGGGCAAGTATCGGGGATGTCAGTTGGGCCTTTAGGGGGGACAGGGTGTGAAGTTTGTGCTGAACCTGTCTGCCAGCAGGTTGGCTAAGTCAACAGGATCAGTGTAAGTGGCACTGTTAAGAACTAATTCTGAACAAACCTGGGCTTTGCCATGGAGGTTTCTGATGTAACTGAAAAGGGCTTTGTGGTTAGCCTTTGTTTCAGAGCCTAGTTTCAATTTATAATTGGCTTTGGAGGTGTTCACTAGTTACCTAATTTGCTTGTTGATGCTAAGGATTGGGAATTTGTGTCTTTTTACCCTTGAAAAACAGTTTCTTCCTTTTGTTGTAAAACCTGTTGATAGAGGATGTTCACCACATAGGTTTGTGTTTCCTTGAGGAGTAGGGTTTAGTTCCACTGGGTATGGCTGACTCCATGCAGTTGTACAGGTGCTTGTATACTGCACTGGCATGCTGTTCAGCATATTTGTCTGCATCCCCTGAGGGTGGTGGTGGTGTGAAGCTACTGATACCCTCCCTTAGAAGGTTGTAGTCAGTTTTTGAGAAGTTTTTTAGCCTGGTTATGGCTAGGGGGGGGGTTAGATGGGATAGACACTTTGAATGAGACAGACCAATGGTCTGATCTCACCAGCAAAGAACTAAAAATGGGGGTTTTGCAACAGTCACCCATGTTGGTGAGAACCAAGTCTAGAATACTATTTCTCCTTATGGGAGATGAGACAAGCTGGTCTAGTGCATTAGAGTTGATGAAATCAAGGAATCGTTGGGTGAGTGCATTAGAACAGGAATAGTTCACCCGGTTTATGGTGGGGTAGTTGAAGTCACCAAGGATCAGGGCATTAGGGGGTACCTTGATGGACTCAAGTAGGTCCAGGTAGGAGGAGTGGGTGTCCTGAGTCATGGAGGGTAGTCTATAGCTGGCTATAACTTGGATGGGTGTCTTTCCAATTGTCAAGTGCACCTGGAGAAGTTCTAGTGCATCATGCTGGCATACCAGCCTGGAGGTGTGTTTGTCTTTAATGAAAATAGAAACTCCACCACCCTTAGTCTTCCCAACCTCATTTTGGGTTTGGAATATGTGGAATGAGGTATAGCTTAGTAAGACATGGGTGTTCTCAGCAGCTTTGAACCAAGTTTCTGTGACTGCAGAGATGTCAGCATCTTCCAGTGCTAGGACAGCCTCCAGTGAGTGCATTTTCGGGTTAAGGCTCCTAGCATTAAGCAGCATGACCTTCAATTTGCTTTTTGACAGATCTGTTTTTGTTGGAAGATTTGTCTATGGGACATTTCCTAAAAAAGGCACAATGGGGGAGGCAAGAGCCTTGACCAAAATCCTGAATCCCAGGGGTGACAAGTGGAGGCCATCTCTGGCAAAGCATTGAGGTCTGTCAACCATGTCATCCCAGGCAGACAGATACTGGATCCCCTTGGAATGACACCAAAAACTAAGCCAATTGTTGAAGTCAGTTATTTTTTGTTGGTATTGTGGTATCATTCTTGGTGAAGGTAGGATGCTGCTTTGGGCTAGGGTCATACCTGCCTGGGGCACACACTCTGATAGCTCAATCATGTCTCTCTTTATATGGCCCAGGGAGGTATGTCTCAAGTCATTCACACCAACATGAACAATGGCAGAGTCATATTTGTACCTGTTGTGTTGAGACTTAAGTGCGTGCATGAAGTGGTGGATTCTGGCACCTGACAGACAACTGACCGTGATCTTCTCCTTGTTGAGCCTGGTGAGGGGGACATCAGTGTGTCTCACAACTGAGTCACCAGTGATTAGTATGTTTGGTTTAATGTTGTGCTTTATGGGCTGTATGAGTTTATTGTTATGCCTTATGGGCTATGTTTGTGACACACTGGTGTGTTGTCTGCTGTCTGTGATGTGTTTGGTGTTGTGTGTGGAATGTCTATGACTGTATTTTGGAGGTCTCTGCTGTTTAGCTAAGTTTTTATTTAGGACCTCTGTATATGTGGGTGTGTGCTGTGCTTGGCTATGTGATATGGGTGGTGTGGTGTTTGTGCTGGCAGTCTCCTCTTTGTCAGGGGTACTGACTGAGGCTCGAGAGAGCATGGATTTCAGTTTACTGGTATAGATGCATCTCTTGCAAGTAGAAGAATTATGTGCTAGGAGAAGAGGGTTGTCAGTGAACATGAGGCAGTTACTAAACTGTCTCAGTATGCTCATGTCGACCAGACTGGCAGGAGAAACTGATGGAAATTGTCCAGACATAGTGTTCTGAAATTTGGATGGACTTGGGGAGAGAGGGTTTTGATGGGGGTTTGTCCACAACAGTGTAGACCACAAAAACCTTGTTAAATGTAAAATAACTGGCCTGAAGCCCAAGTGCGAAAACCAAAACTAAGAGGGTTAGAATAATAGACAAATTTAATCTGTCTACTAACAAGCAGTAATAAATACAGGAGAATAAAACCACTTCAACACTTAACAGTAAGGAGGAAGACCGCAATAAATAAATGCGTAAAGTGTAATTTTTTTTATGGATAGGGAAGGAACAGAAGATAATTCAAGATTAAGAAACTAAGGTGGTTGGCCTTCCCAAATGCTCTCTTTGTACAAAGTAGAATGAGCTGATGAGTGTCCCAACTCAGAGAATCAAGGGGGTAGTTCTACCCAAATGATCACCCTGTACTCAGTACAGTAAGCAAATAAGATGGACTGCGAGGAGTGTCCAAAATCAGATTTACAGCAGGGGTGGGAAATTCCAAAGCCAACAAATTTAAGAACACACCAACACTTGGGTGCGTGAGTGGGAAACCGCAGACACCAAGAAAAGCAATCTCAAGCAAATTAATAAATACAGCAGTTTTGTTAACTAAAACAAAATGCAGACACCAATAAAAGCAATCTCAAGCAAATTAATAAATGCAGCAGTTTTGTTAATTAAAACAAAATGCAGACACCAAGAAAAGCAATCTTAAGGGGTTATTCCTTTATTCCATACTCTTAGAGTCTAATATAACTTTCAAACAATAACTTCATAGACTTTACAAATCTTTTGGTACAGCATATAGTTGTATGACTATCATTAACCAATTGATTTCATTGATTAGAAACATTCAGAGCTGGCTGTACTCACATACCCAAGTCCCTAAGGTAATCCAAAGTTTCAGTTACTGTGTGCTGTATTAATTATTCACCTTTCATTCAAGTCATCTGCATGCAGACTGAAGAACGCCTCAAATTAAAAAGTTAAGAAAGATGCAGCTTAAATGTTGGTCCAAGACAGAGCAATGCAGGGCACCCTGAATGTAACCTAGAAATTCACATGCCCATTTGTAGTATGATACTTGCCATGTCCTATTTGTAAGCCATGCAGCAATCCATCTTTTTAAAATTACATTAATGCTCAGCAGTTCTGATTTATTGGTCAAATTTCTGTGTATATCTCTATCAAAGGCTGAAGATAGGTGTACATAATTTACATCACAACATACTTTTCCATTTATAGCTGCTGCAGACCTATTATAGAATATCATGGTACAGGTAGTTAAATAACTATTTTAACATATGCATGCTGATGCATGGTTTCAAGTCTCAGCATTTTCAATTTTCATCATAATCATCTAAAATAATCTCCATTATTTGTTCACAATAAAAAGAAAAAGGTAGACTTAGGGTCTGTATGATTCTGGATTTGACCTATTTCCATTTCCTTTAAACATTTGATCTGATGTCAATTTTCATTCTGTCCTCAACAGATGGGTTCTGATCCATTCCCTCAGATCCAAATCAGCCATTGCTAAAGCTTATGACCACCAAGAACTGTTGAGCTCTTCCCTTACCCACAATGTACCAACCCCAGTTACCTCAGATCTCATTTGCTGCTTTCAGCAAAAGACATGGTTGCCAACACCCTCGAGCATTTTTTGTCAGATAGGTGTTACTAATATTTCTTCAGTGTCTTATTCTGTTTTATTTTTGGTTATATAGATTCTCCCTTGCCTAGCACTCTAGTTGATATCCTTCTGTTTTCCCGTACTTGTGTACTGCTCAATACTACTGTTAGTATCTTTTTTGTAATTGTACAGTTTGGTGTAGTCCTTAATACCATCATTGATATTTTCTCTTCTCTCTCTTTTTCTCGGTCTTATTTTGTTTAAAAAATGTTTGAAGTAATGTTAAATTTAGAGTGTTTTCTTTCTCTTTTTCTTTAATTTTGTTGTACAGTATGGCAGATAAACAGCCACAGGGATTTAAGAAGAGTACTAAGTGTGGGTGTAAGCTGTGATTTTCAGATGCCCACACACTGTGCGTCTACTGTTTAGGGATGCTTCACTTACAGGAAGCCTGTTCAATCTTCCACAGGTTTAATCCCATAGCATTAGTAGAATGCAAAAACAAATTAGTCCTCAAAGGTTCCTTTGGAGAGGCTATATCAAGAGATAAATCTCCCAAAACCAAAACACAAGCAAAACCTTCTAAATCAATGTCTCTGGGACCTTCTTTGTCTTCATCTGCTTCAGATTCCTCAAAGAAAATACCTCATAAGGATCCATCCTCAAATTTGGTTTTGAAGAAACCAAAGAGGTCTGATCTGTCTACTTTGGATCAGAGAAAATCAAAATAACCAGATCCTACCTTTTTGGCCCCAATGCAATCCAGGTCAAATCAGACAGCTAGTAGTCATTCTTCAGTAAGTGGTTTACCAGGGACTCGGTATTTACTTTTGCATGATTCGGTACCCCTTTGGGTACCTTCCCCTTTTCTGGAGAGACTTAGATTGCTTTCGGTGCTTTCCACTTGTTTTTCCAGAAGTCTCACAGAAGAGGATGTGGAGAGGATGGGGAGGAAGATTCTCTTGGCACAGGGACAGATGGGTGTTCCTTTGGGTCCTACCCCTCTGGGTCAGGAGGGCCATTTTTCTGCTACACCCCCAGTACAAATTCCTCCTTTGAGTGCCTCAGCAGTTTCAAAGTCCCTGGATCCTAGTCATCTGGATCCATATGGCTTGGATCCAAGGATTGCCTCATCCTCGGATCCGAAGTTTGCTCTGAGTGCTCTGATCCAGTCAGATCCAGAGGGGCTCTTGGCGCCATATCTTCCCTGTGAGATCTGAGGTGTTGCAGACAACTCCAAAGCTTTTGGATCCATCTCTGCATAGCTCAGCTCCGGCTTCCACCTTGGGCATTTTGCCCTTGGAGCGGGGGAAGACTCCGGTCCAAAAGCTGGCCTTTTTGTGTCAGGGCTTTTCCCTTTCTATCTCCCTTTGAGGCTGTGAAGAGAGTTTTCTCTGCCTCAGCAGTATGGATCCATCCTCCTGGGTCTAGAACCTATAACCTTGATATATCTCTGCTTGAAGCCTCTCCACCTCTTTCCACAGGGACAACCAATACCAAGATGCCAGGTTTCCGCAGAGGGAATCTTGATTTCTTCTTCTGATACCTCTCCAGAGCATCTTACTGAAGAGGTCCCTAAGAAGAAGATGTGCAAAAGAAAGCACCTAGATTCAGCAGAGGAGTCTATCACAGAAGATATGGATTTTGGTGAAGGTGAAGGATCCCCATGGTCACCTCCTGAAGATGCATCATTCAGAGACATCCTAAAATCCCTAATAAAGAGAGGTGACTGAATGCCCAGCACCCTTTCCCCTGAGGAGTCTGTATTCCTGAAGGCTTTTGATACTGGACCATCTACCTCCTGGGTGACTCCACCTTCTGATGAGCTCATTGAGTTGCTCTCTCAGCAAGCATGGAAGGAACCCAACACCATTGTGCCCATACCTTGGAGACCAGATAAGATTATGGCAAGACCTGTGGACAGACAGTTTTGGGGAAAAGGCGTGCCCATTGAAGACATGGACATGGCAACCACAAAGAAGGAACTTGCTGAAGAAAGTTCCAGTGTCCTTCCTCCAACAACAAGTTTTGAGTGATGGACAGAGTCAGGAAGCATGCCTATGCTTCAGCAACCTTCACTTTAATGTCACTGAATTATTTGGCATATTTAACAAGACTTCAGAGGGATTTCATTAAGAAGCTGTCAGACACCCTGTTAGGGTCCATCCCTGAAGAAGTTCAGCCATATGTGGCTTCTCAGTTGGCTACCCTGCAATCCATTTCTAATTCTTCCATGGGGTTATTTTCGAGTGCAGGCGAAGGAATCTCAAGGGCAGCGGATACAGGCATTTCCATTAGGAGGCATGCCTGGATGCACTTATGTGATTTTGTGGAGTCCCTCACATCATCGTTCATCATTGCCCCCTTTGACAGCACATATCTGTTTGGCCCCAAAGTTAAGGGCACACTATCCAGGTGTGAAAAGGTTGGAAACACCCTGTCGACTGTGGGTGTATGTTTTTTGACTCCTCAATGATCCTTTTCTAGGAATAAATGAGGTGGTTGTAAGACGTGGCTCAAGAAGTCTCAGGGTCCATTCCAGGACACACCTGAAGGAAAATCCCCCTGAGGCAGAGGAGAGAACTTGAATGGACAACAATGCCCCTGTGGCACAGGTGGCCTGTAAAACCCCTGTGGCACAGGTGGCCTGTAAAACTAGGGCTCCAGAGATTCTTTCTCTGACAGAACCTACCAGTGCTCCTGAAAGGAGGCCCAATTGTCCAACTCTGGAGGCAAATGGGGGTCAATTATCTCTGCACAAGAGAGCTTGACTAGAATTAATGAATGGCACATGACTGCAGAAGATTATATCCAGAGGTTATATAATTCCCTTTTCCCTTTCTGCTCCAATATCAAGAAAAATCCCCAATATTCTATCTAGTCAGAGGGAACAAGCAGCAATTCAAATCCAAGGGCTGTTAGAAAAAAGAGTCATCCAAAAGGTCCTGCCAGACCAGTTAGAACCACGAACTTACTGAAGGTTCCTTTTAGTGCTAGAGAAAACAGGGTACTGGAAACCAATTTTGGATCTCAGCAACTTAAACGAATCAATTCAATAGACCAAGTTTTGGATGGTCATGGTTCAGTCTATTCTCCTGTTTATGGGCAAGGATGACTGGATGTGCTCCATACACCTTCAGGATGCGTACTATCACATAAAGATGAACAGACAATCCAGAAGATATTTACACTTCCAACTGGGAGACAGTCATTACCAGTTCAAACTTCTACCCTTTGGTCTCACCACAGCCCCCAGGGTGTTTACCAAGTGCATGGCAGTTGTAGCAGATCAATTGAGACTGCAAAGATTCTGGGTGTTTCCATATTTAGACACTCTAACCAGGAATCATCTGATAAGGGCAAGACATCATGTTCTTCAGACATGCTGTCTTCTGGGGATAACCATAAACTACAAGATCTCTCAGCTTCAACTAACTCAGACTCTAGAGTTCTTAGGAGCAAGTCTCAACACAAAGTCAGCCATAGCTTCATTACAGTTCATACCATAAGATCACGGGTCAGAAAGTTAATCTGCAGTACCAATATTTCAGCTCATCTCACCCTTCAGGCTCTAGGCTCAAAGGCAGTGGCAATATCATTAGTACCTTTAGCCAGATTTTACATGAGATATCTTCAATGGATGCTAGCCTCACAATGGCCAATGCTTTACCAGTCCATGTCTTATCAGATTCGAATCACTCAGATATGCCAGAGAGATCTGAGATGGTGAATTCAATCAGACCAGGTTCTACAAGGCCATTTGTTTAGTCCCCCTCAGCCCAAGGCCATAGTGACCAGGGAAGCTTCCCAGTTGGAGTGGGGTGGGGCATTTTATGGGGAAAACAGTCCAAGGCACTTGGTCTCTTGAAGATGTCAACTTACATATCAATGTCCTAAAGATAAGAGCAGTGCTTTTAATTTTGTGAGCCTTCCAGGATACTCTCTGTGGGGACAATATGGCAGTAGTTTGGTACATCAACAAACAAGGAGGGACTAGATATTACCACATATGCTGAGAAGCTGTGAGTGTGGCACTGGGCGATCTCATCCAACTGCTTTTTATAGCAGTGCATATTCTGGGAAATCCAGTGAGATAGCAGACACACTGAGCAGGTGCATTCTTCTACCTCATAAATGGTCCCTCAACAGGAATGTCACAGAACTGATTCTCCATCAATGGGGACAGCCTTGCTGAAATATTTTTGCTTCACCTCTCAACAACAAATGCAACAGCTACTTTACCCTAATCCCCCCATGGGGGAATCACCAAGGGTTGCTCTACTTCACAGCTGGCACCCTGGTCTACTCTATGCTTATCCACCCATTCTGCTAATTCCAAAATTCTTACAGAAAGCTGCCATGTTGAAAAGGAAAGTCACCCTCATTGCACCTTACTGGCTTCGACAAATTTGATCCCCCTTCCTGTGGCCTCACTTGCTTCATCAGTCTTGAATTCTGTATACAACTCCAGACCTCCTGTCTCACCTAACAGGCATGATTCATCCAACTATAACCAACCTCAGGCTGACTGGTTTCTCCAGTTACATTAATAGCCAGACAACCTATGCTCTCTTCTCCTATCCATTAAATACTTTTGCCTTCCCATAAACCTTCTACCAGAAAACTCTATTCTAGCAATGGAAGAGGATTGTTCACTGTGCTCATCAAAATAATATCAAAACTTTGTCAGCCCCGATACACAACATCCTTGAATGTTTCACCCATCTCTTTAAAGATGGAGCTAGTTCATTAACCATTACAGCTCAGTTAGCAGTCATATCAAATTTTCATATTGGTTTTGATGGTTATTCTGTGCCATCTCATAAATTGAGTAAAGCCTTCTTGAAAGGTATTCTTCTGAGACCTCCTTTCAAAGATCCTACCCCCCCCCCCATGGGATCTGAATCTGGTACTACAGAGTTTTGCTCAATCCCCCTTCAAACCAGCAGCTATATGTAGCCTTAAATGTCTTTCTTTGAAGATGAGTTTTCTCATAGTTATCACCTTTGCCAGACAAAGTTCTGAGATTCAAGCTTTGTCCTCTAAACCACCACACTTGATTTTTCATAAGAATAGAGTTACATTATGTACTAATGCATCCTTCCTTCCTAAGGTGGTGTCAAAATGTAATATAAACCAGTCCATTAATTTGCCAGTATTCTTTCCTAAATTAGCTGACAAGGGTGAATACATGTTACATTTATTGGATGTCCACAGGAAATTGTATTTTGCCCAACATAGAACAAAAGACATCAGAAAAAAATGACCAGTCATTTGCTTTATTTCCAGAAATCAAATTGGGAAAACCAGTTGCCAAAGTTACTTAATCTAGATGGCTTACTGACTGTATTTCATTTGATTATAACAAATTGGGAATTACTCTACCAAAACCATTATGGCCCATTCCACTAGATCAATGGCTACTTCCTCAGCTTTTCAATCCACAATGTCCATGGCTGATATATGAGCAGCAGCAACTTGGGCTACTCCACATATCTTTGTTACTCATTACAAGCTGGATCTGGTGTCCAGAGGTTGAGCATCATTCGTCTCAATGCTGCTCAGGAATACCCTTCCTTGGAGTCCACCCTGGATTTTAGGTAGCTGGGGACTCTGTCCCATCTGTTGAGGATAGAATTAAAATTGACTACATCAGATAAAGAAGTTATGTACTCACCATAATGTTCCAACTGTGTTGTCCATTTTCATTCTTCCTCAACTCCCCTCCCACCAACCCCTGTCTTTGAATGCTTCTAGAAGAATGAATGGTTACAAGTGTTTTCTGCCCTGTATTTTTATCTCCAGATGTAGCCTTCATCTCCTTCTTCTCAGGATAACAATATTTCCCTTCTACTAAAGTCAGCAAACAAGATTTGAGGTAATTGAGGTTAGTGCATTGTGGTTAAGGGAAGTGCTTGAGAGTTCTTGGTGGCTATGAGCTTTAGCAATGGTGGAGTTAGATCAAAGGGATCAGATTTGAACCCATCTGTTGAAGAATAATGAAAATGGACAATAAAGATGGAATGTTATGGTGAGTGCACAACTTCTTTTTTATCAAGTGCACTTTTCTAGTCTTGAGGAATCTCTTCATGCTTAAATGACCTAGTGAATAATACATGTAAAGGTACTCTAGTTTCACACTGAAGTGTTTTTGGGTCATTGTTACTGAGTTTCCTCCCTGTGCCTTGCTTTGAGTCCAATTTGCATACTACTTTATTAGCATAATCTAATTTCAGTATCTGAAGATTACTGGATGTTACTGGCACAAGTTTATTTGTGGAGCTAAGCTGTTATGCATAAAATTTTGTAAATATATCTGCAACCCTCTGTTTGAGAATACATTTTAGAGTGTACACACAATTTATTAATTTCTATGTCTTTACTTGTATCACACCTTGTATGTCTCCAAAATGATTAACTGTTATGCTTAATATCTTTATATAAATTTTCTTCAAAACTGTCTTGAGCTTGTTTTACACTATGTCAGTTTTCAATGTTGTACTTCAACCTCTCATATTTTTATCTCTCACTTTAAATAAGTATGTTATTCTTATGGAAATATATCCTCCTGACCTTGTTGTGATTAGATCTTGATGGTAAACATTTTATAAAGTTTTGTCATTCAAACAATTTCCCTTTCAAAACTTGCCACTGTCCTCCTGACATCTTTCCACTGAGTGTATCATAGTTTTACATAGAGACTGTTTTGCTTCCATGTAATCTGTCATTAGTCTTTTGTGTATTAGTTTAGATTTCAGTTTGGCAGAATTATTTAGCAGTATCTTAACTTTTAAAATCTCTGTGATCGCTGCACATCAAAGGTGGTAAAACTTGACATGAAGTAACAATCATCTCTTTAGGAGTGTAAACAGCATCCAGTATGGGCTGTTTCCTAATAGGTTTATTAACAATATGCAACAATTTTTGCTCTTGTACATACATTGTAAATCATTTCCTTACTAATATTTTAGAGTCAATATTATCCCTCCCTGTCTCCGGTAAACGTTAAGACCCCAGTTATTATAATTTTTCCTTCCTGTGTTTCATGCTAGACATATATGACTTCCTTAAGGTCATTATCACATAACTTTGGTCTATACACTCCAGCATGCCTGAGATGAATTTGTTACAATTACACAATTTATAGTATTGGCTTTGTAATCAAAGGTATAATAATTGCAGGTTACTTAACAGTCTTTAATACCTATCACAATATCTCCACCAGATTTTTATTACAGTGTCTATAACAGAAAAAAAAAAAACATGTACACTGACATAAGTATATTCCAACCGTGGTTCTTTAACTGCATTTCACAATCGGTAGCATCATTCTTATGCGAATGCAGCATATTGCCCAATAAAAAAAAAATTATTGCTAATTGTCTTTGTATT
Organism: Protopterus annectens; assembly: GCF_019279795.1. NCBI lineage: Eukaryota > Metazoa > Chordata > Ceratodontiformes > Protopteridae > Protopterus > Protopterus annectens. The sequence continues at coordinate 1,285,774,506 of NC_056725.1, forward strand.
CAAAATCAGCAGTTACATTTCCAACCTGGCAAAAACCCTGTTTTGCTTTAGTCAAATATTGTAATATATCTGCTGCAAAAATATTCTTCCTTTTTTGGAGGGGGGTGGGGTAATATTAATACTTATTAATAACATTTTCTGTGTACCATACTGTGCAATCTCCTTGCAAGATGCACTTGTTTTGGCAATGATTGCTGATACAACAGTTGTATAATTATATGTTTATGCAGTACTAATAAAGTAGTCTTGTGTCAGACAGTTGGTGTTTGCATTCAGGTATCAATAACCTGGCATTATTAAGCATGCATATCCAAGTATCACAGTCAGCTATTTAATTCAGTCTTAATCACATGTTTAATTTAACACTACTAATTGAAAATAAACACACTTAACTATTTACAATGTAACCTGAGATCAAAAATTAATCAGTGACCATATTATTTTATGTACTCTTTACTACAAGTCTTAACAACTGGACCTGTGACTTCTCTCATTGTATTGGAGTCTATTATATTAAATAGATGTAGATATGCATCTTGGGTGCTTCTTTCCGTGTAAATATCCTCTTCAAGTTTAAATTTCCCCTGGGTTGGGCATAGCCATCACTTCCTGCGAGCACCTCAGATGCCCTTGCTCCTAATTGAACTTTGCCAGGGCCATATTTCAGGATTTATCCTGCTGTGCCACAGCACTGACTTTTTTCACTTTAATTGATGGTCTGTCTTTGATTTTTTGTTTTCTAGTTATAACTTTTTTTAAGCACTATCAGTATTATATTTAGCAATGAATCTGATGTTAATCTTCATTCATTCATGATGGATGGGTCTCGGTTCTGTCCTCGGAACTGATTTGGCCAACCAAAAACTGTCGAGCTAAGGTTACCATAGTGCCCCTCTCCTCATCTCCTCAGATCTTGTTTGCTGAGTAGAGTTTCAACACATGTCAGGCCAGCTCTCAAGCTGTGTTTCTTTTTTATCTCAATATTTACCTTTTGTCTTTATAACTTCTTATAACTCCTTTACTCTTAGTCGTTTACACCTTCTGATATTTTACTTCTTGTGCAAGTGAAACTTTCCTCCCCTTTTTTACCTTTCTGGTATTACTTAGTACCATCATTGGTACAGACCCTCCCTTTACCTTACCTTTTGCATTTTATATATACCATCATTGGTATTCCTATCTCCCTTCTATTACCCACTTCGGTATTTCTCTCCTTTGCCATTGTTGGCAATTTATCAAAAACAAGGATCCTTTCTTTCTGCGTGTGTGTGTGTGTATGTGTGTGTGGCCTATCGTGACAGTATATCTTTGCTACTGGTGAATTACTGTTTTTCTTTGCTGTTGGTATTGTTGTTTGGGTATTGGTATAATGGCGGACAAAAAGAGCACTACTGGTTTCAAACAGTATGATAAATGTGGCAGGAAGATGCCAAACTCTGATGGCCATCTCTCCTGTGTCTATTGCCTGTGTGAGCTCTGTAAGGGCTTTAGTGCCCATACTTTAGTCAAATGCAGAATAAACTAATTCTGAAGGGTCCTTTAAAAGCCCCTTTCTCGGAAGCTTTATCTGAGGCAGAGGTCTCAACCTATCCTAAAAAAAAGAGTATAAGAAGAGGAGCCAGTCAGTACCATCATCTCCTCATCCACAGGAATCAAAAACCACTAAGGCCCAGGTTCATATAGAACCGAAACCAAAAATTGCCAAACTAGGTTTTATGCCTGTGTCGGCACTGGAGTCTAAACCACCATCCATGGTGCCATCATTGACCATGGAACCTACAATGACTACTTCTCCTATGGTGCCAACATCTTCCACACTACCACAGATGCTCTCAGCACCAAAAATCATCTCTCCATTAAAATTGGTCACTTCCCCCCCATATCACAACCTTCCCATCCTTTGACCACAGTGCCAAAGGTCAAGACACTAGTCAGGACCAGATATTTTCCATCAGTTGATCTCTTTGTTGGACATCTATTAAGTCCTTAAGTCCTTTCCTTGATTGGCCCGAACCTCCATCGGGGATGTCAACCCGTTCCACCAGGAGCCTTTTGGAGCTCGATATAGTGAGACATGTGGATCAGCTCCTAGTGGCCAGAGGCATCACAACTCCATCTAAAATCTCCCTCCCACCCAGAGATGAGGACTTTTCTCTACAGACTCCAACATATATTCCTCCTTCAACCTTCCTGCAGGTTTTAGAGCCCTCTATGCCAGCGTCTACTCTGGTGCCAGCTTCTTCAGTTCCACTGGTGGATCTTACCATGATTCCGGAGCCTACCCTGTGGTCCACAACTCACTCGGAGCCAACCCACCCTTGAGACTGTGACTGGTCTGTTAGCACTGTGACCCCTAGTATGGCACTGATTTTTCCCACCGTGCTGTCTACAGTTCTGGTAGCTCTGGCAGCTCTGAGTCCTCTCGTGGCTCTTTCCCTGGAGGTGAGCTTATCGGAGCAGGATGTGACCTCAGTTCCGAGGTTGTCCTTCTCAGTTCCAGGCTCCCATCCCTCTTCAGGTAGGCCTGCCTTCCAGGTTTTGGAGACATACTGGAGATGCTGAAATAGAGGGGTGACTGGCAAGCCACCAACCCTTCTTCAGAGGAATCTGTATTCTTGCAGGCTTTCCATACTCAACCCTCTACTTCCTGGGTGACCCCGCCTGTAGATGAGTTAGTCAAGCTCATCATGCAGTGCACTTGGAAGACTCCTGAAACCATTGAGCCAATTCCCTGGAGACCGGACAAATACTCTCCCTTCCAGGCGATCACCCACATTGGTCCAAAGGCTTAGCAGTGGACGCTATGGTGGTGGCCATGAAGAAATAACTTGTGGAGGAGAGTTCTGCTGTACATTCTCCAAACAGGGAGTCTCGGACAAAGGACAGGTTAGGGAAGCGGGTTTATACCTCATCGACTTTTGCCATTCAGTCGTTGAACTACTTGGTACATTTTACCCATCTCCAGAGAGACCAGATCATGGAATTCTCAGGAGCTTTGGCAGAAGCTGAGTCTGATGAGGTACATGACAAAGCTGCCTCACAGCTTGCCACCCTGGAATCCATATCTAACTCGTCCATGCGGTTGATTTCCCATACAACCAAAGGGCTGGCCAGAGCAGTGGGTGCAAATGTTGTCATGAGACGTCATGCCTGGATGTACATGTGCAACTTTGTGGACCCTTTCAAGTCTTCCTTCATCAATGCTCCCATTGAACCTCCTCTCTTTTCGGCCCAAAGGTTAAAGACACATTAGCCAGGTGTGAGAAGGACAGCAAGACCCTATCTGCTGTGGGTGTACATTTTTCCACACTCCAATGTTCCTACTGTAGGAATCAAAGAAATGGGAAGATGTGGTTCAGGAAATCCCAAGGGACTTTCAGTGACACACGTGGCAAGTTTTCCCCCAGGGCAGAGGGGGGAACCCATCAGGGAGACTCCCCCCATGAGGCAGAGGGGGTCCGTGTAACCAGGGGTCCAGAAATTCTTTTTCTGGGCAGCCCTACCCATGCTCCTGAAGAGTGGGCTGATTGTTTGACTCTGGAGGCATTCAGGGGGATGGCTTTCTCTGCACCACTTAGTCTGGCATTCCATAATGACAGATTCCTGGGTGCAGACTATAATTACCAGAGGTTATCACATCCCCTTCGATCTTTACCTGAGCCCGCAAAGGCAAATCCCCAATGTTCCACCCAGTCAGAAGGATGTAGCAGCACAAGAAATCCGAAAGCTGCTCCAAAAAAGAGTCATCCAATTAGCCCCACCAGACAAGATAGAATCCAGATTTTACTCAAGGTTCTTTTTAGTGCAAAAAAAGACAGGGGACTGGAGGCTAATTTTGGACCTCAGCATCCTAAACAAGTTTGTCAGACAAACCAAATTCTGGATGGTCACAGTTCAGTCTATCCTCCCATTTCTGGAGAAAGATGACTGGATGTGCTCAATAGATCTCCAGGACGCGTATTACCATATAAACATAGACAAACACTCCAGGAAATATCTCTGCTTCTGTCTGGGAGCCAATCACTACCAATTTCGAGCACTGCCCTTTAGTCTCTCCACAGCCCCCAGAGTCTTCACCAAATGTATGACAGTGGTAACAGCTCACCTGAGACTGCAGGGATTCAGAGTGTTTCCATATCTAGATGATTGGCTCCTTACTTCCCCACCTAGCATCTACTGCTTCATGCCTTGCACTATACTCTTCAGCTAACAAGCTCCTTAGGGATCTCAGTAAACAAAGACAAATCAAAACTAGTGCCTGCACAAAGTCTAGAATTCATAGGAGCAACATTAGACACATGCTATTGCCTGGTTGCCCTCCAGCTTCACAGGCTTCAAAGACTAAGATTTCAGCTCTGAGTGATACTCTCTCAGGGCAAAGTCCCAGCTCATTTAGTCCTTCAACTGCTAGGATCAATGGCAGCAATGATTACTGTAGTTCCTCTCACATGACTACACGTGAGATTGCTAAAGTGGCTCCTAGCATCACAATGGTCCCTATTGACACATCCTATGTCTCATCCAATCTGCATAATGAACCACTGCAAGCAGGATCTCTATTGGTGGATGAAGCCTGAAGTGGAGTTATGGAGTTGCCCTTTCTCACCCCCTCAGCCCAAGGCTGTAGTGACCATGGGCACATTTCTGATGGGGTGGGGGGTATTTTCAGGGGAAAGACAGTCCAAGGCACTTGGTCCCCCATGGAGGCCAATTTGGATATCAGTGTCCTAGAACTGAGGGCGGTGTTTCTGGCATTGCAAACATTTCACTCTATCCTCCCATTGGGAACAATTGCTATCCAGTTGGACAATATGTCGGTAGTCTGGTACATCAACAAACAAGGGGGTACCAGATCCTACCCATTGTGTTGGGAGACCATGAGAATTTAGCAGTGGGTGATAGCCTCCAACCACTTACTAGTAGCAATGCACATTCCTGGGATTTCCAATGTGATTGTGGACAAACTGAGCAGATGCATTCTTTTGCCTCACAAGTGGTCCCTCAATGCAGTGATGGCGGAGATCTTCCGTCACTAGGGCCAGCCTTGCTGCGACCTATTTGCATCCCCCACCAACCACAAATGCAGCAGCTACTTTGCCCTGATCCCCCCTCAGGGTGAGTCCCAGAGGGATGCTCTAGTACATGATTAGCCCCCGGGACTACTGTATGCCTTTCCTCTGATACCACAGTTTCTAAAGAAGGCTCTTTGGTTGCGAAGCAAAGTAATCTTCATTGCACCCTATTGGCCCAGGCAAGTCTGGTTTCCTTTCCTTTGGCCTCATCTGTTTCATGGACCATGGATTCTGGCTCCGACTCCCGGACTTCTGTCACACCCACAGAGGTCGATCCATCCAAACCTATCAAGCCTCAAGCTGACAGCTTGGTTTCTCCACTTCCAGTAATTGCCAGGCAAAATAACCTTTCTTCCCCTGTTTGAAAAATCCTTCTGGCATCCCATAAACCATCCACCAGGAAGATTTATCATAGTAAATGAAACAGATTTGTGTATTGGTCTTGTGAAAAAGGAATAGATCCCTTCTTAGCTCTGATCAGTTCGGTTTTAGAGTATTTGTCAACCCTACTCCATTCAAGAGCTTCAGCTTCTATGATCCAGGTCTAGTTAGCAGCTATCTCAGATTTTCAAAATGGTTTCCAGGATTCCTCTCTGGTTTCTCGTCACCTCTGTAAAACCTTCTTGAAAGGAGTTTTACATATAAGACCACCTTTCAAAGAGCCCATTGAACCTTGGAATCTCACATTGGTCCTACAATCTTTGACTCATCATCCCTTTGAGCCTGTGGCCAATTGGGACATAAAATTAATGTCTTGGAAATCTTTGGTTTTGGTAGTCATTACCTCAGCAAGAAGAATACAGAATTACAGGCTTTGTGCATAAAATGTCCTTACATTTTTTTTCCACAAAGAGAGAGTATCACTTCTGACTAACCCATCCTTTCTACCCAAGGTTGTTTCAGAGCTGAATATTAACCGATCCATTGACTTGCCAGTTTTTTCCCTAATTTCTCAAATAAAGGAGAATATTGTTTGCATTTATTAGCTGTACATAGGCAATTGCACTTCTATTTGGATAGGACTAAATCTTTCTGAAAATCTGACCAGTTATTCCTGTCCTTCTCAGGACCCAAGTTGGGAAAATCAGTTTCTAAAGTCACCTTGGCAAAGTGGCTGAGACAATGTATTTCCTTTGTCTATCAACAGAACCAAATGAGTTTAACTATGAAAACAAAGGCACATTCAACCAGATCAGTTGCTGCTTCAGCAGCTTTTTATTCTAGAGCTTCCATGGATGACATTTGTGCAGCAACCACTTGGGTTTCTCCTCATACCTTTATCACTCATTACAAATTGGACTTGGTCTCCAGGGGGAGAGCATCCTTTGGCTCAATGGTGCTCAGGAATATCCTTCCATAGGGCCTCCCTTGACATAAAGTAGCTAGGGACTCCATCCTATCCATCGTGAATGGATGAAGATTAACATCAGATAAAGAAGTTATGTTTTTACCATAACATTCCATCTGTGTTATTGATCTTCATTCAGTCATGACATCCCACCCTCCTGCCCCCTCCGAAAGAGTCCTGGAGGTTTGGACTTGGTTCTGGCTACATGATAGGTCATTTGCTCAGACAAAGCCTCCACTTTCTATCATTGTGGGCAAACACAATCTGAGGAGATGAGGAGAGGGGCACTATGAGTAACCTTAGCTCGAGAGTTTTTGGCTAGCGCGAGCTTGCTATCTAGGCAGAGTCGGTTCCAAGGATGGAACCGAGACCCGTCCGTCATGAGTAAATGAAGATCAACAACAAAGATGGAAAGTAATGGGAAGAACATAACTTCTTTTTTCACTTGTTTGGTATATGTTATGTTATACCAACTGAGCAAATAACATTTCTGTACTGAGTTTAAATTCTCTTCCAAGTATAAAACTTACCATGTCATTCAAGTCACATTTTATACAGAAACAACTCCTTACATTTCCATAATATTTGCTCACTAGAACCTCTTTCTGAATCATGACGCCTCCAATATATGCATCTTGTCTGTGGTAATATTTTTTTGCACTTTTTGTAGGGATATAGAGATGTTTAAGTAAACATTCGCACAATTTTAAATTTGCTTGATTTTAGTTGCATATGTAAGGTTAAGAGGTATTTCCCCCAACAGCTCTTGTGTAATATCATTTTTTTACTTTGTCTTCTCAAATCTAATTTTGCTTTATCTGATCAACTTATTGTTGTATTTCAGTCTGCCATTTCTATTGTAGCATCGGTTATAAAATGCATCTGTGGTTTAACAAAATTACTTTCCAGTCTCCACATATCTTTGTTGAGCTGTAATATTAACCCTGCATATGTAAGTTGATCTGAGTTCAGTAACCCGTTGTCTAGCTTCATCCCATTTTATTACCTCATCTGCGTTCACCATCTGCACCCATAATCTGTTAATTCTTTTCCAAATGCTCATGGCATTCTCTGCTGTCTTTTTTATTTCTGTACATAGAATAACTTATTGGTGTTCTATTTTTCCAGAGTTTAACCTAAAGACTTGTTTAGTACCTTAAAGTATATAAGGCTGTACACAATGCTCTTTATATGACTTTCATAGATTTGCCAAGTGCTCTTCTGTGATCTGTTGTCACCTTGTTATGTATTATACATATCATGTATTTCCATTTGGGCACACAGTCTATATCCTAAATCAAATATATTGATTTAATTTATGTGGCCTGATAGTATGCTTCCAAATCTGGAAGCCTCAATCCACCCTGTTCCTTTGTCAGTATTATTTTCCCTTTGTGCGCTTTCCCTTTTATCAAAAAAGAAACTCCATAATTTCCTTTATCATTTTTTTCATATCTGGTCTGCTGGTTGATGCATATAAGCCTGACCTATATAAATAACCAGCAGGACCAAAAACATCTTAATTACTTGTATCTTATTATCCATGTCCATAAAAAAGTTTCCATGGCCTTATCTTACTTAAAATCTTCAATAGTTTCTTTCACATTTCCTTAGCTGCTTGCTCAACATTCCGAACCATCTCATCTTGTCATGACTCCACAAAAAGAGGAAATGTTGTGCCATATAATATGTTGAGGCATAGTTGATTATTATAGCCTTTGTTTTTGCTTCATTTACTTTATATCCAAACATCCACAACTGTTTTCCCCCCAGTTTTGCAATTGGGGTCAGGGTGTCGTTTCAACAGTGACAATCATCTAGAGCCAATGTTCACACAGCCGGTAGGCTTACTTCATATCCTGCTGTACTTTTAAAATATTTCAATTTATCAAATATTTTTATATAATGTGCTAAACTGGTAACATATAATGTTTGCAAAAAGGGTTATTTTTGTCATTCATATTTCTTTCTTTGGTACTTACGTATTATTGCAACCAGCTTTGCTAGGTGGCAGGCTATACAATGTTTTCAGCAAAAGTATCTCTGTTAATGGAAGATGGGTACTATAAAGTGTAAAACAGTTTGGGGTCACATTATGTGCCACACACTAGGAGGAATAAGGGCAAATGTCCTCTTTACGGGGAGCACCCTTGTCTGAACTGGACACATGATTGTTGCTTTACAATCATTATCAATGGAACGAGTCAGCAAAGTGAACAGGTTCTCCATAGCTGAAGCGCCACCTTTCAAACGGAGTTAAAAGTGTAACTTACTACTCCTTACAGGCAACTTTCATTGTCATGATTACTGGCATCTAAAAGTAACTGCATATACTGGTCAGTGCCATCCCTTTGGTAAGATGTCACCCAAAAATAACGGTTATTCTTCCACGCTCTCACAAGCAGTAGTCATCATGATCGCTGTATTCACTGCCTGAAGTCAGTAAAACACGCTACCCACAAACCTGAATTTTCCCCTTATTCCTCTTCCAAACCCATCACCAATATCCCAGAAGACTTCTTAACAGTTTAGCCAACCCTTTTAAACTTAAAAGACATTTGTTTGACTGAAACATGAGCAATTATTGCATGCCAAAAATCTGGTTGCGATAATATGCAAGTACCCTTTCTTTATATCAAATTGCGTTTGTTTGTCTTATGTCCCAGGTTAATAGCTCTAAATGTAATGCAGAATAATTGTGAAAGTGGACAACCAAAATTCTCTTCCCTTGTCTTGACAAGTGGACTCTATCCTATATAAATACACAATTGTCAAAAATTAGACTTGGATATTCTATATGTTCACACTTTTTAAACTGGGGCATTTTTTCATATGGGTATTTACCAAAAACTTTTCATTCACATTTACTTAACTCTCCTTTCTATCTATAATTTATAAAAAAATAACACCTCTACAAGCTATGTTTTCTAAGAGGGCTGTAAGTTCCCTACTGACAAACCCGTGAGTCTGTAAAGATGAGATCATTTCATCCAACATGAATAAAAACATCTCTGTACTTCCTTATATTTAGGCATCCTAAAGCCCTACTCCCATCCTGTATTTTTGCTTCTGACAAACATAACACTATCTGATGTTTATTATCTTCTTTGCAAATATGAGTATCAGTTCGTCCAGCTGCCCTACCTTAGTGATGCATGCTAACCTTAACGCGGTCCCTAACCCTAATGTGCAACTTACCTTAGAAAAGTCCTTTCCATAATGCTGCCACTGCACAAGACCATTTGAACAGACCACACACTCACAATAAATATATCCATTTACCCTAACCCTAAAACATTCATACTTGCACACAAAAAATGATTCCTTCACCTGACCCTTACCCTAACCATAAAACATGCATACTTGCATACAGAATTTCAGCCCCACCACTAATCATTATTGACCAACTGAAAGCCAGCCAAAACAGAGTTCACACAAATGGCTCTTTGCTCAAAATTTACAGCAGTTCACTTGTGCTGCAAAATGAAGTGTGTATATATAACTACATTAGAATTACATGCTTACTACATTAGACAAGATAATTGTGCCTCACAAATTCTGAATTGCATACTCATTTACATAATCCATTGTAAGTGGACAGTGTCAATAATTTTAAAGAAACAAAATATTTAAATCAGTAATTACAGAACTTGTATTAAGTCACATTGTATGAAAATACTACACAAAATATATATAATTAAGTATTAAATGAAGAATAATGAGGTAACCCTTACAAAGGGAAGTACTTTGTGAAGTAATCTTTTGACCCACTTTGTCAGTCATGCAAGTCACATTAAGACACTAGATGTTCTTTAAATAGAGCAAATACTTATGATAGCTTGGGCTCACTATTGCTCACAGTCACAGAGATGACGTCATGACTAGCTAGGTCTCTTCAGGAGGGCAAGATTGTTCCTGCCTGTCTATCCCTTTCCTCTTGCAAACATTAAAAACCAGTGGTAAGAAATAAAATATAAACCAAATAAATAAAGCTTCTCCTACCAAGCAGTTATGCAGAAAATCACAAAATAACACTGGATGGTTTGAGATAAGGTCCTGGATATTTAACAATAACATTTTTGAGTATTACATCCTAGTGCATTTGCCATTCTTGTTGTTAGCCACTCACCAAATTTGTTTTTTTTTTTTTTTGGTTACATTGTTGGTTTGGCTAACTTGTTGGTTGTAAGGTCTGGCTGTGAAATACTTATGGCTGAGGGTTTGTATACAGAAACGCACAATAATGTTGGCAAGACTGTTATACTGGGTATTGTCAGGCCAGGCTTAGCAATTGCATGGTGAAATTTGCATGGGGCCCCTCAGCTGACTCACTGTCACGCCAACCTTTTCTTTACTTGCTGTCTACCTGCACTGAAGATTGTTTCTGACTAGGTGTCAGGAACACATGCTATTACTGTGAAATAAAAAAAAAATATTTATTAGCTTATATTTTGCCATAAGTCATGTTAAAACAGAAATAAACCATTGGACTACTGGATTACCCTATATCCACCATCTCCTGTAGTTTGTCTCTTGGGATCTTTTTAACTCCTTCGGGCACATTATAAGGGGCCTGTTTCATGAGCTACTGAAGTCTTGTGTCTATATGGTGCTTCATCAGGTGGGCGCTGCATGGCTTACCAATAAACACTCCCCAGAACTCCTGTTAGTACTGCCTGAATATCCTTAACCAGGGTAGGAGAAAACTGCATACTTCCCCCTTTTTCTTCTCCTCATTTGACTTCTGCCTTACCCCCCTTCACATCCCATGCCCAACAGTTGTACAGACTGTAAATACTTTGTTTTGAGAAAATACAAAAATATACTAAATTATCACAGTATTGAAGTACTCTTTTTAATATTCTACTGCTTGAATTCTTGCATCTTGTGTAATTATGATTTGTGTTCATTGAAGGTACCATCCAGATGTATACCTCTCAGCAAGTTTGCTCTTACATTGCCACTGTTGCATTGATATTGATTACATTTTGTTTCTTTGGTTGTTTTTCTGTAGTGTTGAGCCTGAAAATGGTCCATTTGGAATAGTTTTCTACCTCAGATGACAAACTTAATTTTTTAATGTTACCTATTTACTTTAAAAAATACTCTACACACTCCAGTATCTTTGTGAGGCATTACTGATAACACCAGGCAGAATAAGCCACTAAGAAGTAGACGCATTTTGAAACCTGAATTCTGGTAAAATCTTCTGACTCATTACAGACCCCAGCTCTTACTTCCCATGCCCAATGTTCTTTGCTGCCAGGAAGTACTGGACTAATGATTCAGTGGGACTGTACAATAATGGTTGTGGGAGGACTTGGGGCCCAAAATGAACATGAAAAATTTATCTTCAAGATATATTTCATCTGATTATACCCCCTTCTATATTTTTGGTTTTCAAGTCACCTCTTGCATTTGTTTTGAAATGCTTAGAGTTTCTAACCCAGTTAATTATCAAATCTTGTTACAGTTTTACACGAAACCATATAAAACTGAATATCCTTTGAATGCCCAGTAGTAATAACTAATATCTTGACTGTCCTTATATACAGCATTTACACACTATAACATTTATAACTATCTGCGTATGTTTATTTTGTTTATTTGTTAAACATGGTACATGGACTAATATATATCAATCCTTTCCAGCCATATGCCAGTTCACAAGGGCAACTGTAGGGATTACATACAGGGATCATTTTGAGTAGTCAGTAAGCGTCACGTTTTGCCAGGTGGAAGGAAATCTGAATGCCTTAAGGAAACCCACATGGATGAAGGGAGAATATGAAATGCTCCATGGATAATGTTCATATTGATCACCACTGCAGTAGCCTAAGCTATTTGGGTTACATTCTGCATAGGATATAATAGCTGGCCAGCTTTCAAAGCTTCATGGCACCCCTGAAGCCAAGCTGACTAAAAAGACAGGTTTGGGTGTCAAGCCCTTTAGACCTTTCCTGTTGTGAAAGAGAGCACTCCTCTCCAGGCTTTTGAGAACAGTCAGCTTGTGCTCTTACATTGTTGGGCAGGCAGGTTTTCCTTTGGGGGAATCTTCCACATATTTTAATGTTTATTTTACCCACACATGAAAGTACTGTTTAAGCTAGGAGTATGTGGTTTTATTGACTGTAGTGTAAATTTTCTGTACTTTAAAACAGGAACACAATTTTGTGTTTGGCAGTTTAAAATTTGATTTAAACATTCTCAAACCATTTTCCCTATGAAGAAAGTGTGTCAAACTGAATGTTTAGGACTGTTAAAGAGTAGTAGAGTGCTTTTTATTGTGTGTTTACTGGGAAAAGTAACTTTATACTGCTTTTCAAAATTTACCAGCTTATACTGCTTAGTTTTCATGGGAAAGAGGCACCATTTGGCTTAACCATGGAACAAACTACAAGTTCCATGCGCTGTCCTTCTTCCAGTCACAAAAAAACAGCTTTGCCACCACAACAGATTAGCAATTTTCCTCAGCTGCAGGTGGATATCTCTGCTGCGGCCAAAGATGTCTCCTCTGATCCCTTATCTTTTTCTCCTCCTCCCTTTGGTGTTGCCCAAACTCTACCTATGTTGGGGTCACCTTAGTGGGCAAGGGAAAGCCAGTTTTGTTGGTGGTGTGAAAAGGGGGAAAAGGAAGGTGTCCTGCTTAGCCAGAATGTTGTGGTCATCCCTGGGGAAGCTGCTGCCTTTAAAAATCACGTTTGGCCTTATTTTCATTTCAAAAATAAAAATAAAACTGAACATATATTTTCTCCTGTCCCAGTTTCACTGGACATGAGTAGTTTATAAAGTCTGTCTCAGATCTTGTACAGGCTATTGACCCTTTTTATCCGTTGGCTTCTGGTAAGAGAAAAAGAGATTCCTCTTTTCCTGAAGAAATTCAAGAAACTGAATCTGAGTGAAGTATGATGGAACAAGGATGCATGTTTTTATCATCAGAATTCTGATTCAGACCCAGAGGAAGGCATGTTATCTGAATCTCCTAGTCAAGGATTCTCTTTCTCTGAAACTATTTCCAGAATGTGGCAGTGGTTTCAATGGGAGAATACTGAGGTTTCTCAGGCCCTCAGAAAATGCTATGAAATGTTACAACTGGTATTCCCAGAATCTACCCCTCCCCCCTCCTTGATAGCCAGCCTGATACACTTACGAAAGCAGATAGAATGTATAAAGTTCTTCAGTCTTTCAGTTTTCTATAGACTCATCTCATACATGATCCAGCAGCTATAGCTTAAGCCAATCCAGCTTTTGAAAAGCATTCTGTTAATTTTAATATTTCCCCTTCTGACAAGGATGGTAAAATAACTGAGAAAAAATGTATGCTTCTGCAGCTTTAATTTTTACAATTTTGAATTGTCAAGCTCATATGTTAAATTGTATTCTGATTAATTGTGACAATATGATGAATGTTTTATCAGCAGTTCCTTCCTGTCAGGGAAAATCTGTTTTCTGTGCTTTTCTTTCTTCTGTTTCCCAGGTTACTACTCCTTATTTAAAGTGTGTGTAACTCTTTGATACTATATCCAAGGCTGTTGCCACTGGTACTTTGTTGAGTTTTGCCTGGCGGTGTAGCCAGAACCTCCTACAGAATATAAAGAAAGATTTTAAATTCACCTTTGGTCAGAAGTTTAAGGGTCATATTCATTAACAGCTACACTTAGTGCAGTTATCATGTATGTGGCATTGTGCACCGCATACACAATGACATGCTACTTCATTAAACAGCTCTGCACTTTGTGTAGAGCCACCAAACAATAGTAAATTGTGGAATATGCTAGTGAAAGAATAAGTAATAAGTAAGTAGCCAAATTGCATGCTAATTAACCAATTCAACATGGTGGAGCTATCCAGGAAGCTATAAAGCAATTGTGTATACTCAGTGTAACAATTTGCCCTTAAATCTGAAACTCTTTGCATTACAGCCATTATTACACTTAGAAAAAACATGTTAGCATTTGCCACTGCCATTAGAAAGTTGTATTGGCAACAGGCTTTAATTAATGTTGCTACTGCTGTTGCTCTTGCTAGACCTCTGCCAAAAAGAAGGGTTTATATATTCTGTTTGACTTAGCATGGCTTGCATGACACAGAACATTATACAGCAAAGCTGGTTAGACAAGGAAACAGTACATTAAATATGCAGTCTCTTCCACCTTCATCTGAGGCCCAAGGTAAGTGTGGAACCTGTTTGAAAAAAAAAAAAAAAAAAAAAAAAGCTAACTTATTTCCATATCCAAGTAGTTATGTATCCCTAAGATGAGACATCTGTCCTGTGTATGGTAATGTCAGTAATATGTGACAATGATGTCTTCAATATCTATGTATGTAGTATCAGTAATGTGCATCAAGTATTTCACTTTCCCATACATATATGGAACTGTAATGTGCAAAGGTCAGTACACAGTCATCATTATTGGTACATGGTACTGGTGGGTGAAAATACATGAGGGCAAGCCTAATACCAAAGAAGTGAGTGTGAATTATTAAATTGTATTGCCTACCTGAAAGTTCTGCATTATACCCACTGGTGGTGTCCTCCATGTCAGAACCAACATCAATGAACAAAATAAGTAAAAATAAAAAAATTAAGCCCCATATAGTACACAAAAGTAAATATCCCCCCAAAAATAAAGCAAATGAAAAGCAAGTGTACAAGTCATGAAAGGAGGACAACAGCTGTGTAATTGAGTAGTACATTACAGCATTAACCAAAGCAATGCACAACTTTTCAGTTCAAATGGATAAATGTGTTTTGGGATGTCCACTTATGTTGAGGACAGCCAGTTAGATATCACAAGTTTAACATATTTCTGGGCTACAAAAGTCAAAACCCTGACCTTGCTAGAAAGTGATACAACACTCTACTACAATAACTTGCCAGATGGGCATAGAAAATGTTCCTTAATGTTATGTTACATTCTTCACAAACTTTTATAATGTAATAAATAACTGATATACATGCCTACACTGCCAGTAATGCAAAATGATGTATACACTAAGCTGTGGCTGTATTGTGAAATACAATACATCACAAAGGCTGAAATAGAGCATTTTTTAAAAATACTTACCTTTGCATCTAGTTAGTTGTGACACTAGAAAAATATTTGACAAGCAATTAGCAGCATGCAACCCTCTGGATAAACAGTGTACCCTACCAAAATGCACATTTCCTTGCCTACATGATTACCTTGATATAGCGCAGATTCAGCCCTACAAGTACTGTGAATATGCAAATGAGGTATGAAGTCATGAATTCTAAAATCTGCGCAAAGTGCAGGTAATGTAAATGTGGTATAAGGACCTACATGATCACAAATGCAAGTCCTGCCTCTGCAAGGACAAGCAATGAGAAGTCTTACCTGCTAAGTGCTTGCAAATGTGAATATTTTTTCTGACTGTAGTATCAATCAGGATGTGTCGGGGAGAAAGTACTGACAAGAATTTTTGTGACTACCACTAACTTAAATGATGAATATTCCTAACACTGATATAAATTGTTTATGACTACAGTTTCTGCCTCTGAATACAACTATGTCTGTGATTCTAAGGAAGCAGAGTACTCATTGAAACATATATCGACAGCAAGGTAAAGTACATAGCAGTCTTGTTAGAAAAGTATAGAACTTTGAATGGTGTTTACAAAATAAAGAGAAGCAAAGAATGCAATGTTCACGTTTTATTTTATATTGTGTGAGGAAGTATTACCTGCCCTGTTGCCAGTGTAGAATCATAGGAGTATCCTAGGCTATAGGCTATCAATGCAGAGGTCATTTCAAGCCTAGCCATTTCATACCAATGTAATACCATAGAAATGTTAGTTAATATCCAAGATTGCATTTAGTAATGACTGCCCATGTCCAGGAGGGTTGTGGGCACTATTCACAGTAAGAATTTATGGTGCCTCATCCACTTGTCCAGGTTCATTTTGAACAGTGTCCTAGAGGTGCTCTGTTTCACATGAATAGGTAGCCTATGCCAAAGACATGGCAGTTGCTGGGAGATAAATCTGTCCCTCCAGCATGACCTATTCAAGTCACAGGCCAGTATTACAGCTATCTACATATCTAACTGCAAATTACTCAGGAAAAAGGTCAGTATTTTTCTGTTGCATGTGTAATGTCACTTGATACTATGTCACATATTGAGCATAAGTAATTTATTTTTATTTTCACTGTGTGTGTGTGGCACATAGTGATAAGAATCTGAACTGTGAATGCTTTGGTGTCCTGAGATTCTAATCCAGACATGGCTGTGTTTGTGTGAACATAATGTTTGTTGAGCATATGCTCATGTTGAAACACAGCCAAATAGAGGAAATATCAAAAGCATAAATTTTAACTACTTGTTCCAAAATGTTTTTTTTTCTATTTCAGTAGCTTTTTTCCTCATCTGTGTGCTATTTGGCATTGAGCACTGTTAACTGGCTGTGGTCTGTAGCAGTGAACTACAGTTCACCGACCAAGGAAAAAAATGAAAAATGTAATTTAGGCTACCTTCTGTAGTGCAAACAAGCAAGGCAGTAGTGCACAGATGTCAGCACTATGGATAGTACTCAGTGAAGAAAGTGCACTTGTTAGGAACCTTTCCCTGTGGCACAAGGTGTAAATACAGTGTTCTTAGAGAAACAAAACAGCTGATGCCAGGTTCCATTAAAGTCATCATTTTAAAGGGGGCAGGCTAAATATTTTCACACATTTTGTGATGTCATTGTGTTGCTGCTTGAAAATCAACTATTCTCAGTATTGCTAAAAACATGTGAACTCTTGTATGTTTCCTTTAACATTTTTTGCCAGTACCTACAGTTCTAATAATGTGTGCCAGAAATTAAAGTAAAGCAGTGTTAAAGAGATGTTAGAAGGATAAATTTGTCACTGTAATGTAATTCTTCCTCTGGTGATTGCTATGTATACCCTATGCTTGAATTACATTTTACTTTCAGCTTTTTTCTCTGTCATTGTATTTATTTATTTTCCCTATTGCCTTTTGCATGTGCACACCACTCAACACAGCACAAACTAGGTTAACTGCCTAAGGAAAAAAGAAAATTATAATTTACGCTATCTTCTGTAGTGCAAACCAGTCTGACAGTGATGTGTGGCAGTCAGCACTCTGTTTAGCACTCAGTGAATAAATTCAACCTGTCAGGTAACTTTCTCTGTGGCACAAGGTGTAAGTGAAGTGATCATAAAGACCAAAGGCAGCTGGTACAGTGGTCAAATTCAGTTGACAGTTTTTCAGTGGGTGCCAGTATGCCATTTGTCACCACATTTTGCTGAGGAATGTCACAGTAAATACACCTCATTATCATAACTGGTTTATTATAAGAAATATGTCATTACTGCTTGCTATATAAACCCAATATAATGTGTGTAAATTATGTAAAACATGACAATGATAATATTTAATGTAGAATGCACAAACATAAGTATGATGTGCACAATATTTTTGTTGTAATTATTGATTTTTCACATATCATAAGTATGCGTGTTTATGCCAGTATGTGTTATGTATGTAGCCTAACCCACCAAATTTTACTCAGATCATGTAACTGCATATATCTGAGATGTATTGGTAAACACAAACAATTCTTTTCACATAGAAATGCAGTCTGATGACTAAGTAAAGCCACAGACATGCAGGCATCTTTTAATTATTTCTTTATTCAGTGTTGCATTACTCTACCTCAGATTATCACCTTAACAAATAAGTTCTCCTGTGGCAGTAACAGTTAATGACAAGTTTAAAATGTTATTATTTTTTCTTGAGTAACTCACCCCTGGATTTACTAATCTTCCATGCAGGACTGTCTTAGTCCTGCACAGAAGCAGCTGTTTAGGAACAGGATGACAGCGCACCATGCATATTAATGAAGGTGCGCTGCCTGAGCTCCTAATCTTACATGGAGCATGTAAGAGTGCAGGGGCATATCTGAGAGCAGATCTTTCAGGATATGTATGCCCCTGCAATGAAGAACAGCAGAAAGGCCAAAGGAATGAGTGAGACTGCTCATAGGTGTCTGCATGTCCCCAGCAACATTCCCGCCATGTACAACAGCAATAGTAAATACAAATCAAATAAACAAACCTTTTTTTTTATTTTGAATCCAATTAAAGCTAACCATAGGTGTGCGAGTGTGCCCATTGCATAGCTACGGTTAATGCAGCTTAAATGGCTGAAGAGGATAACAAGGAAGATATATGCAAATGAAGCAGTATAGCAATAGTGTAGTGGGCAGAGCATTCAACTTACGAGTAGGCATTCCCGGTTCGAGTCCCACTGTAGCACATTCCATTTTCCATGTCAAATCATGTTATGACCAATATTTTAGTTGCATAACTTACTAAATAACATATATTTGTGAACTGGAGTACTGCATTAAATGCACATGTGAGGTGTCGGTGTCATAATGTTGCAAAGTCCACAGCTAAGCACATGGGACCCTTACAGTATATGCACACAGGAATCATGGATACAATTGGAAGGTAAAATGTGTAATGAATGACAACTTCATACAGCTTCCAAATCCCCCATCTTCCCAAGAACCATTAGATATTACAGTCTAAATCAGTGCAATTGTAAGTGGGAGTAAGCACTAGTAAGCAAGTGTAAGCACCAATAAGCAGTAGTAAGCATATTTATGCACTAGTAAGTGAGTTTAACTCAGTTTGCACAGGGGTAAGCAATGCACACACAGGTTAAGTAATTTTGAAGCTAACTCTCTGTCAGCATATTTAACTGCAGGTGAGCATTGCTTACCCTCACGTAAACCCACGCAGCCCTGCTTACAACTGCTCAAAAGTGCCTTAATCACTCTATATCCAATGGCTCTTGTTCTGCCCAGCAACAAAATAAAGACCCTTGCAGGTCTTGAACCCAGGACCCTGTACACTATAGTCAACCACTTAGCCATCACAGCAGTACAGAAGAATGAGGTATCACCAAACAAATCCTCACTAAAGTAAAACTAAACTAAACTGAACCTGTGAAAGGAATCAGTATACAGTCATATGTTCTAAGACCCACTACATAACATAAATATGTGAAATGGAGTACAGCACTAAGCCCAGATGTGAGGTGTAATTGTAATAGAGTGTTCAAGTCTCTAATAAAACACAAAGACCCTATACAGTGTATGTACACATGAATCATGGATATCAGGCATATATATATATATATATATATATATATATATATATATATATATATATATATGTATATAAGATGTAATGAATAATAAATCAATGCCAAAAAGAAAATATAATGCATATTCTAATGTAAGCAATGCTAAGCATTGCACAGGCTAGCTTAGGAGGTGTAAGCAATGTGTAGGCCAGCTAACTCATTGTGCCCAGTGATATACCCCTTTAAACAATGCCAACCTTAGGTAAACAGGTTTGCCCATTGCCTAGCCTTTTCAAAACCAGCCAATCACAGAAAAGTGTGGGAAATCAGCCCTACTTAAACCCTACAGGTGGGAATACATCTCATAACTGGTTGTAGTTTCCTTTTGCAGGCACTATGGCAGAAAGGGGAGAAGGTGTGCACTTCTGGGTGCAGCGCTGGTGCAGCCAGGAGTCCAGAGTCATGGCAGGACTCCTTGTCAAAGACCATGAGCAGAGACTGCTGCAGGGCCAGTACCACGGTTCCCAATATAAGGCGGAAGCCTGGGACGGTCTCGCCCGTGACCTCACCAGTGCCACTGGCATACCCCAAACTGGTGAGCAGGTCAGGCATCACTATGCCGACCTGAAGTGGCATAAGGGGGACCTCTTGGAGCAGTGGATCCAAGAGGCTTGAACGGCAGGGGCTGTCCCAGCTGTGTGTAAGTATCACTCCACTATGTGTGTAATAATTGCCAGCTCATGTATATCATGGATAGGTATGGCTAAATATTCCTCTTATGTCCTTCACAGCTGCATGTGAACAGGCCACAAACCAGGAGGCCCATGGAAGTCGCCTGGAGAGGTTGCGATGTGAGGCAGGTCAGTAATACTCTTGCATGTACTGTCATAGGAAAAAAATCTAAAAGTGGTAGTAAATGAATTGCCTGTATAAAACCTGTATTTTTTAAGGCAAGTACTGCATACACCAGAGAATATGGCAGGAAGAGTCTCATATAGTTTGTATGTAAATAAAAATGTAATAGCCTGACAATAAAGGTCTAACTGCTAGACTGCATGTGTATACTCTGGTATCGTATGGTAATGTAGATTTGCAGTCATGTACTAGTACTGTTGTATTAAGCACTGTTACCCACACAGTGCACCATGAATAGAATGTGTAGGAATGTCTGCATATGACTTGTGTAATCCCCAGAGGCCATTTAGTACAACTGAGGGACACATAGACAGAAAACAGTGAAAAGGCAGACAATAAAACCAGAATAGCACATGCAACTGAGACGTGAACTGTCGTATTTTTAGCACATACAGCCATGGTTCAAATCCTGGCAGTGTTAGTAGTCTACATACAGAATCATACCTCACAACTGCACAAATACATCCAGAATGTCCAGAAAAGTGGCCCATATCTGTTGCCTGCCAACCTGTCGCCCTGGGAAATCAGTGGGATGATCCCAGACGTATAGGCAGCAAACAGGAAATACAACTGATTGACACACATCTATGAGAACAAAGCTGGCACACTAGCAACTCCCCAAAACCTTATGAGAGTGAGAAGCCATGTATGTTCCATTTACACCCCCATGTTGTCAAGCTGTGGCTAGAGTGTGTACAGTAACAGAGTGAGATGTATGTGCATTATAGTAATGTGGAATCTGGTACTCCGTGTGGCAACATTCAGGTAGTACTTACAAACATTTCTCACACAGGTCTGTCAGATACCAACACTGTGTCCAGAAATACAAGAATGATTCCCTGTACTGGTACTGTTTACTTTGGTATTGTATGGCATTGTGACTGATTCAGTTGCTATGAATAATAAGGTATTACTCATCACTGTCGCCCACACTGTCCTACAAAATATAACTGTCTAAGAAATCCTGTATAAGAGTGTTGTAATACAAGGTCAGAATGCAAAACCACAGGAGAATTATAAGACAGAAAGCAGGTAGGAGATATACAGCAATATCTATATAGCACACACAACTCTGAGGGACAATGTTTAAGTTGTAGCAGACACAGCCATGGTCTGAATCCTGGGAGTGGAAGTAGGCTGCATACAGATAAGACCAGAATGTCCAGTATATGGGCCCATATCTGCTGCCTGTCCCCCCAGGAAGTCTGTGGGATGATCCCAGATGTTTAGGGAGCAAACATGGAATACAACTGATTGTCACACACGTATGAGAACAAACCTGTCAACTCTAGCAACTCCCAAAACTGTTATGAGAGTAATAAGCCAAGTATGTCCTATTTACACACCCTATGTTGTCAAGCTGTGACCAGAGTGTGTACAGTAACAGAGTGAGATGTATGTGCACAATACTAATGTGTACTCTAGTACTTTGTGTGGCAACATTCAGGTAGTGTTAACAAACATTGCTCCCACAGGTACGTTGGATATGAACACTGTGCCAAGAAATAAAAAGCTTGATACCCTGTACTGGTACTGTTTACTCTGGTATTGTATGGAATTGTGAGTGTAGCAGTTGCTCTGAATAATAAAGTATCACTGATCGCTGTCACCCACACTGTGCTACATAATATAACAGTGTAAGAAAGCCTGTATATGTGTGTAGTAAGTCACTAAAGGTTGAAGAGGGCAATAGTCTAGATATGTTCCGGTTCACCTGCATGTGGTCAAGACGTGGCCAGAGTCTGTGCAGAAAGAGATGGACAGTTATGTGCACAACATCAACCTGTAATATGGGAGTATGTGTAGAAACAGTTAGTGTTGGTGTATACTGCAGGTAAAAACAGTTCATGTATAAAGATGATGACAGCCATATCACTGTCCCAACTAAGGCTATAGGGTAGTGTACTAATATTTGTAAGGTACAGATAACAGCACTGACTAGGAAAGTAATGAGGACTACAGGACTATACTAGTTGTTAATTGACATCTTTCTCTCTACCCCACCATATCTCCAACAATAAACTACATTCCCACCTCACCGGTATGTAATGACTTCACTGTTCTGATGGGACATATGTCTTACTGGTTGATAATTATTTAAATCTGTTTCCATGTATGTGCTATATTGAAATATTCCAACATTGGTGGCATGGTGTCATCAATGTACCTGCATGCTGTTGTTATTACACTGTGGTCCCAAATATGCATGTGTTCCATTTGCTATGAAGCTGCTCCGTATCTGGTGTCTGGGTTAATGGGAATATCTTTGCATGCTGTTATACCTAACCATGGAATGTGTTGACTATTACTAACTCACATATGTTGATAAAATTTAAATACTATAGCATGTTTGGGAAGGCCTGTCCCAGCAGAACCACCTGTCCCACCTCAGCTGGCCATGGCACCGGCATATCTGGGGCCCAACCTGGGACCTCCTCATCTGTTGGTCCTGCACCACCTTTGGGTGGAACCACCTCAGGGGATGGGGCTCGTCCCCCTTGGCAGTGGGCGGGGACAGGAACCTGTCATCCATCACCAGGTCCGGGTCGTGGTGCATAGCGAGCTC